>NC_056729.1:1026160323-1026465323 GCF_019279795.1 Protopterus annectens
CAATAGTTTTGTCACCAAACGTAAAATCTTACATTATGCAGATAAGAATTATGTAATGTGCTTAGTATAGAGAAGTTCATGTGAGACAAGGTCTAGAGAGTTAGAGAAAGTTACATAGGTTGGGAGCAGGTAGAGGTGTGCAGTTAGGGTTGATAAGCTGTTTAAGGGAGGTGGGTACAGAGGCAGGTCCATTGGCTTAACAGGTACTCTTTAGTGGCTAGCTTGAATTGACTAAGTTGCTTGAGTTTTTTACCTGATCTCAAGTGGGAGTTTGTTCCATGCTTTGGAAGGATTATAGCTATAGAGAATACATCCCTTCTTAGTTTTAGGTTTGTGGATTTGTAGCAGATCTAGGTTAGAGCTCTGGAGGGATCTAGCAAATGAATAGATGACAGATGATAGATGATACATATCAAACAGAGCAACTCACTGGCCCTCTTCAAGAGAAATCTTGATGAATGGATGGAAAATAGAAAATTCACCCCAGGGATCACTCCAGTGGCTCTACTCAACAGAGGCACTGGGAACTAAGGTCGAGTGGCATGATGCCAGGATAATCCTATGGGCTAGGCTTGTAAAGGCTCCAGGGCCATAAGCATAGTACACACCTATGAACCTATGAACCTATAGGGTAGGACAGTAAGAAGGCTGATAAAGGATGGAGTGGATGATCTGGAGTTGAGTGAGAAGAAGCTGGTGAGGTAGTTCAAGTCAGTTAAGGTGTTTGAGTGAGACAGTGATGTGACTTGTAAGTTTGATGTGCTGCAAATTTGGCTATCTTGTTGTAGGTAAATTCAAGTTTGGCAAGAAGTGCGGAATTGAGGCAAGTAAGAATTTGAGAGCCATGAAATAGACTGGGTAGGAGGTAGGCATAAAAGAGAGTTACTTTAGCTTCACTGGTGAGAACCTTTTTGTTGCGGTAGAGGAGCCCTAGTTTCTGATGAGTTTTCTTGATACAGTTGTTATTGTGTAGATCGAATTTAAGTTGGTCATCAATGATGACACCAAGGAGTTTAGTGCTAGTTTCCACCTCAATGTGTGTGTTATTGAAGGACAAGATTGTGAAAGTGGATTTAATGTGGTTGTAGTTTTAGGAAGAAAAAGCAGTAGCTTAGTTTTTTGGGGGGGTAATGATAAGCTGGTTATCAGAGAGCCAGTTTTCTACTGAGGTAAAGGAAGTCTGTGTTGTAGAGATGAGTTTGGTGGGAGAGTCAGCAATAGTGATGACAGCAGAGTCATCAGTGTATTGGACCAGTGATGACTGCAGTAAGAATAAAGAAGATTAGTCAAGATGTTGAAAAGTAGTGGATCAAGGATGGAACCCTGAGGGACACCCATTTTAACTGGGATAAGAGGGGAGAGTGCAGATTGCCACTTCACTGCTTGAGATCTGTCAGTGAGGTAGTTGGAAAACCATGCAACAGTAGCAGGAGAGAAGTTAAGGTTGGTTAGTTTGTGCAGAAGGAGAGGGTGAGAGACAGTATCAAAAGCTGTAGAGGGATTTAAGACTAGTCAGGAGACACGTTTGTTGTTATCTCTGGCAAGGGATATGGTATTAAGGAATGCTAGTAGGGCAGTAGTAGTAGTACTATGCTTTGGTCTAAAGCCATGTTGAGTAGGTATAAGCAGATTTTCAGAGAATAGGTAGTGCATAATTTGTTTATGTATGCATTTTTCTAGAACTTTACAGAGAGGAGAGAGGATGGCAATTGGTCTAAAATTGGTGATATCTGAGGAGTTACCTCCTTTATGTATTGGTAGCATGAAGAATTGTTTCCATATGGAAGGGACTTTGGACTCTGAAATGGAGCGGTTAATTAAGATAGATACAGGGAGAGCAAGAGTGTCAGCAGCTAACTAAGGAAAATGGAAGGAATGTTGTCGGCAGAAGCTGAGCAAGGTTTGAGTTTAGAAAGTAGGAATTTGATATAGCTAGTGGGTACAGGTTTGAAGGAAAAAGAATTTGATGAGAGTATAGTGTAATTTGATAGAGAGTGGTTAGAAATATTATTTTACCTACTCTTTTACACACAGCAATCCTGCCATATAGAATACTAAGACAGTGACCTTGTGTCTCTGAAACTGATTGTTTTTCTAGTCTAGCTTTTCCCTCTTGGTGTATCCCCGCTCCGTTCGCCCTGTGGGCTCACTCCGCTCCCCTACCCTACCCCCAATTCCCACCCACCCCCAGTGGTCCTAACCTTATACTCACTAAACCACACCTTCCACACAATTCACCCTACCCACTACTCCAACCAATCTAGTCCATCTAGCCATGCCCCTCTTCAATTACCTATCTCCTTAGCTCATCTTGCTTTATCACCTTCTCCCTACCTATCTTTCCCTCTCTTTTTTCCTTCTAACTCTTCCTTCTGCATTCCACCCTCTATCTTTCTACTATCTCTTATCTCTGTCCAATCTTTTTAAAGTGTACCAGCAAACTTATTGCATCTGTACAAGTCATCCTAACAATATGTCTATAACAAATATAACTATCCAAGTTAAATTAATACTCCTAGTCACACTTTTACCAGTCCTCACTTACACCTATCTTCTCACCTCCTTTGAAAAGGTAAAATACTTCCATTTCAATTACTCCCCAAACCAAACAGCTATTCACATTTCTACCCCTTCACACTTTCAACTACATATAACATCAACTCCTTGTTACCTACTTGCCAAATACCATCGCCTCACACATATCAAATTCCATAACTGCATTGGAAGGAAATTAAAGTACCCAACTCTCTATATCTATAACCCAGTCTATACTCTAAAAGCTCCAACCTTAAAGATGGTGACATCCACCCTAACCCAGGCCCAACCTATGTTTCCACACTAACATCTCACAGCAACACTCTCTCCACCCTACCTACCTTGACCAGTCTCTCCAACTCCTTAGTAATTGGACATCTCAATATCCGTAGTATCAACAATAAAGTTGCCCATCTTCATGCCCTTCTTGACATTCATTCCTTTGATATCTTCTGTCTTACAGAAACTTGGTTAAAACCAGGAACTAAGGACATTGAAATAACTCCCCCAGGCTATAATATACTGAGACTTGACCGGACAAAACGTAAGGGTGGAGGTGTAGCCCTCCTATACAAAACTGGACTACAAATTTCCTCATTATCCTTTGCCCCCCCCAAGATAGTAAAGCAGAAGTCCTTATCTCTAGGCTTCAGCTCAATACTAGTAAATCCCTAAACATCATCTGCATCTACCTACCTCCTGGTAATAACACCACTGCAATTGAGGATATTCTCAGCTGGGCAGCCGCTAATCTCCCGCAAGAGACAATTATATTAGGTGACTTCAATACAGACTGGAAGCATGTCAATTCTGACAACCCTTCCTCACATATTAATCTTCATGGATTCAGTCAAACTATTACCACCACTACAAGAATTAACAAACCAAACAAAAAAGAATGTATCTTAGATTGGATACTCATTAACAGACAACAACAAACTTATAAAGTAGGTACTTTGCCGGATGATGTAAGTGACCATTCCTTAACTTACATTATACGACAAAAGAAAGTCATTCCCAACTCACCCAGGTATAGGATTTCACGGTCCAATAAACACTTTAACTCTGAATGCTTCCAAATGGAACTTAATGCCTGCAACTGGAACCCTCTAAATTCTCTCCCACTTGAAGAGCCTGTTAAATATTTTAACTCTAAATTCTTAACAATCTTAGATAAACATGCACCCAAGCGGTCTATTAGAATGAAGTCTAAAACAGCCCCCTTGCTGTCAAAAGACACAAGGCAAATGATATTGCTTAGGAATAAATCTTGGGCTAAATGGAAAGCTACCAGATCTATCCCTGAGCAAGAAAACTTTAGAAAACTAAGAAATATCACAAAAAAAGCCATACTCACAGATAAAAAGAACTACTATTATAAACTCCAGCAAACTCACTATAACAATCCTCAGAAATTCTGGTCAGGGATTAATACACTCATTCACCCTGGCCACTCTAGCACACCAACTCCACAAGGAGCTGATAATAATACTCCACAGGAAACTGCCAATGCCTTTAATTCCTTCTTTACTGGCACCATACAAGCCCTAGCCCATCAACTTTCCACAGACAATTCTAGTCTCCCTTTCTCTTTACCTGGTACTCTTCCATCCTTCCAACTACAACCCATCTCTACTTCTTACATACAGAAAATCATCCAAAAGCTTAAGCCATGTACTCCCTCTGCAGACCAATTACCCTCTGAATATCTGCAAAAAGCAGCTAAATCTGTTGCCTACCCTATTTCCATCCTTATCAATAGAACTCTAACTGAGGGAATCATCCCAGACATCTGGAAATATTCCCACATAAGCCCCTTACATAAAGGTGGTAACTAATGATTTTTTCCAATTACAGGCCCATAACTCTCTTATCTCCCTTAGCAAAGGTTATGGAAAAATGTATTCACCATCAGCTAATGAACCACTTAACCAAACATAACATTTTAGCTAACTGCCAACATGGTTTTAGACCATTTCATAGTATCACTACAGCTCTCCTTTCTTTCACAAACTTTATCAACCGCAACCGTAATAACAATTGCCTCTCTTCAGCACTCTTTATTGACCTATCTAAGGCTTTTGACATGGTAAACCACCCCTTACTCATAAATACCCTTGAATCCCTCTCTCTAGACACCAAGGCTATCTGCTGGTTCAAATCCTACCTTAACAATAGGCAACAAGCAGTTCTCTGGGAAAACAAGCTATCTTCCCTCTTGCCCGTCTCCCTTGGGGTCCCTCAGGGCTCTATTCTAGGACCTCTTCTCTTCTCTCTGTTCATCAATGACCTCCACTCAGTAATCCCTCAAGCTACATGCAAACAATATGCAGATGATTCTACACTCATCTGTTCTGCCAACTCCACATCTGAACTACACTCCCAAACCCAAACAGTATTCAGCACTGTAGAGACTTGGTTCTTAAAACGTCTCATTTTGAATGCCAAAAAAAAAACAAACTCTTAATCTTTACACCTTCCGCTAAGTCCTCCCCTATACACTTTACAATTAAATCCAACAATGATACTATTATAGCCCCAGACTCTACCACCAAACTGCCAGGTATCACAACTGATAACAACCTCACATTTGATAACCATATTAATAACATCATTAAAACAGTTAATAGAAAGATGTGCTCCTTATACAGAATAAAACCCTTCTTAACCCCAGCATCCCGTACTACAATTGCCCACTCCCATTTAATCTCAACTCTTCTATATGCTTCACCCATATATACTAAGCTAAAAAGAACAATCTGGTCAAACTTGCTAACTCCTATAATAATATAGCCAGATTTGCCACTGGAAACCCTTTTAGAACACACCATTGTCAGAACCTACGACAACTAGACTGGTTAGAATTAAACAACACTTTGATACTATCCCAACTTACCATTGATCATAAAATATTTTACCAACCTAACAACACCCCTATACTTTCCGACCTAATTACCCCCTATAGGAATCTCAACTCCTTACGTTCCTCTAGTAAACTTCTTGCTAGTACAAGCAAATCAAACAACCTAGCAAGCAACTCCCTGTTCTCCAATACCGCTGGAAAAAACTGGAATCTTCTGCCACCAGATCTAACTTCACAACCCTCCCTGCAACTCTTCAAGCAAAAACTCAAAAAACATCTTAAAACTCACTGGGTATGTCCCTGTTGCAACCATGAATAATTCCTCTGCTCTCTCTACTGCTATTCTCTGTACTACCTCCTTATACCAATCTTTACTATTTAACTCTCTAGAAGGAGTATTTATCTCTAGTAAATTAAACTATCTATGTTAGTAATGTAATCCCACTGAGAAGTACTGTATCTTATCTCAGATATCATGACTGCACAGTGACTAGCTAATTCTGTATGTCTATAGGACATTATTGTTATTTTTTTCTCCCCCCAGTAATACTCATTACTATGTATACATAATATCCTTGCTTTGTATAATTTGTACTTGTTATTTTTAAGTGTTATATTTTTTGTCTATGTTATTACTGGAGCTTTTCTCCTCGGGCCTCCACTGAAAATGGAAATATATCCAGCTGGACTAGCCCGGTTAACAAATGTAAAATAAATAAAATAAAATAAAAATAAATAAAAGTAGATGAATTGGCACTGAGATTAAATAGTCTGGATACAGAGTCAATGAAATATCTGTTGAAGGTGGAGGCAGTATCTTTGAGAGTGTTATCAGGACAAGGATTGGGGGAGCAGGTACCACCAGGATGTAGTATGTGGTTTAAGGAGTTCCAAAATTTTTTGGGGTTAGATTTCAAGGCTGAGGGTGGATTATAGCAGAAGTCTCTTATCTTTATCAATACGCTTTTTGGTCTGATTTCTAAGTTCTTTGTATTTCAGCAAGTCTGCAGGGAGCTTTGTTTTGGTCCATATTTTCCACGCTCTATTTTTCATTCGGATGCGGGTGGAATTTGATAGCCATGGAGATATATTAGATTTAATCCGAACTGTGAGAAGTGGGGCAAGTGAGTCAAGAATACTGAGAAAAGCGGAGTTGAAAGACAGGACAGCATTGTCAAGGGGGAGTTGGGTAAGGAAATTCCAGTTAACTTTAGAGAAAAGAGATTTAAAGGTGTCTGGGTGGAAGTTGGTAAGCTTGCGGCATGTGATAAATCGATACTGTTTAGTAAAGTGAGGGATATATCCAAGTACTTTTATTGGGGAGTGATCACTTAGTGTGTTGGGAAGGGTTTCAGGATTGTGATATTTAGAGGGATGAGAGACGAGAATCCAGTCGATAAGGGTGCTGTGTGTATGAGAGTTGTTGGTATGGGTGGCATCAGCGATATGTTGAGTAAAGCCTTACAAGTTGATGTGTAAGGAAGAATTTGGGGTACAGAGAGTTAACCAATTAATATTGACATCGCCAAGAATAATGGTTTCATTAGGGATATATTATTAGAAGTATGAGAGTGTGTTTTCCAGCAGGGGTAAGGTATCCCCTGGGGGAATGTAGATTGCTACTATTTTGATGGTATGGGTGTTAAGTACAAGGTTGGCTGTATTTCAGTAGGAGAAAAGGATGGGATAGTTTTATTAGTTGTCAGAGTAAGGTGGTTAAAGTAAACAATGGCAACTCCACCACCCTTTTTCTCTTGGCGGTCAAGTCGCAGTGTACTATAGCCATGAGGGAGAAAGTCTCTGTTATGGTGTTGGGGTTTTATCCAAGTTTCTGTTAGGGTGATGACATCAGGAGTGTGGCTTGAGATCCAAGCACGAAGTTCACTAAACTTGTTTAATATACTTCTAGTGTTTATTGAGTAAAAGGAGATTTGTTTGTTTGGGGGGCAGAGGTGTATAGGTTAGTGGGAGTATAGTTATCAGTGGAGCTGTGTTGAGTGGGACCTGGATTGGGATGATTATCTCCTGCATGTAAAAGAACATTAGGGTAGTAATGGCAGTTATATTTGTAAAAGTTAAAGTTAAAATATTTTGTTTTATTTTTATGGAATGTGGTGTAGGTGGGGGGAATTTTGATTTTAGGAAGAGGAGTTTCAGTAGAAAAGATAGAAGTGAAAATAGCAGATGGATGATAAGGAGATGAGGTATCCCTAGTATGAGGTATTGTAGGAACTTTGAGAATAGGAGATAACTGGATATTAAGTGAGGTGAGAGTGTGAAGGAGGAGTAATGGAGGTAGTACAAGAAAAAGAGTATTGGAGAAAGGCATGATGGGTAAGAGTACTGAGTGCTGGAGTAGTGACATTGGTGATTGGGGAGTTAGTAGTAGGTTTATTTTGCTGGCAGGTATGTTTGAGTGTGTTGCTTAGGTGATGCATGAGTAGGAGTAATGTGGGTAGTGGAAGGATAAGTAATAGTTTGCTAGTGTAGTGTGGGAGAGGGGAGGGGTTAGTTCTGGTTTGTGTGGAGAACAGGAAGGGGAAGTAAGGTGCAGAGTGGGTATTAACAATGGTTAGGTATAAAGGAAATGATATGAGGGGTGGGTGTGAATGGGGGTGAGAGGAGAGCGAAGTGAGCTCGAGCATAGCAGAGCTATACCCCAGATGTGAGAATAGATGTGAGAAAGCTCAAGAAACAATCAGTAGCTCTTTGTCTATTAGCAAATGTAAGATATGTGTAGGATATATGCAGGACCTTACAGAACAAAAGTAATATCTTTATTGCCTACAATGTGCTGTTTAGCCAATTCAGAAACCTTGTGCTGTGTATTTGTACTTATGTTAATTTTAGTGTGTATTGCTTAGCTGGGAGTCAGGAGCAACTACTAAAAGGGTATGTGACTGTATATAAAGGATTTTTGTAATTAAAGTTTACAAGAAATGCTAGCTTGTGAATGGGGGGGGGGGCAGCTGCTGTCCCTGGCCTACAGTTAACAAAATACACTATGTACTTAATACAGTGATAAGGTTCATAGGTAGGTACTAGGCTATTGGCCCTAAGCCTAGCCAAAAAGGTACCCTGGCTTTCACCACCCAAGAAAATTATTTTCCTGTGCCGCTGTCGAGCATAGCCACAGAGGTGATCCCTGGGGTGAATTTCCTATTTCCCATCCAGCCCAAAATATTGTGGAATTCAGGTGCACCTTCGATGCTTTTTTAATCCTTTTTCATTCAGGATGATTGTTTTGTTTTATTGTTTAGTGGCCAGGTTCATGAAGTTGCTAGAGCAGGTAAAAACTGCCGTGGACCAGTAGAAGTGGAATGGCTGAGGAACCTGTTCGCAGGGGCTGTGGAAATCTAAAAATAAGAATGGAGAGTAAGAAACAGCTGCAGTTAGTAGGGTCACTGAAGAAGATGGAGGGAAGTATAGGAGAGACAGAATATCATAGCTGAGAAATTCAAGTATGGAATATGAAACAAAAACATTACTATCAGGGTAGAGTGCAATTCTAACATTTGGTAGAAGTGTAAAGCATACCAATGAATAAAGGCAGCACAAATGAGCCAGAGCAATACTAATATGCAATAAACTGCCCACATACGCTATACTAACATTAGTATTTGCACATGGTATATAGAATATAGCATGCAGGTCTAAGAAAACAGTAGAAATAGACTTAAGGTGGCTTTTCATAAGATCACAGCAATAAATTAGCAAAATACAGATAGTTTCCTGCAAGACTCCACTAAAGTTGCATTTATGTTACAGAAACAGCTACAAAATAGTTGTTAGAGCAACAGAGACATAGTACAATCCTAACATTCGGTAGAAGTGTAATGCATACCAATGAATAAATGCGGCACAACTAGACCAGAGCAATACTAATATGTGGTAAACTGCCCACATATGCTATACTAAACATTAGTATGTGCACATGGTATATAGAATATAGCATGCAGGTTTAAGAAAACAGTACAGGAGTCACCTGCCACATATTAGCTAAACAGAAGGAGAAGGGAAACACTCCCAATAGTTTACTAGACAGTGTACAATGCATTAATACAGTTTTAAATGCATTACACATGTATTTGTGTAATATATGTGCAATACACATATGTTGTATATGTATCTGTCTCTCCCTATCCCCCTTAGACATGATTACCGGTATCTATCAGTATGTGGCATGTATATATATATATATATATATATAGATATATATTTATATATATATATATATATATATATATATATATATATATATATATATATATATATATATATATATATATATAGAGAGAGAGAGATATGGGGGGGGTGATATTAGTGTTCTAATATCGACCCATTTTCAGCGAATGCTGAAAATATCGAAGAAACAGAAAACCAATTTTTTTTTCTAGGGAAAGAATTCGATTGTCCGTTTCTGTTGCTTCGGTATTTTCAGCGCTGTGGTGGAAAGTTACAGGTCAGGTTCAGGTAAGTGTGCAATTGTGTGGACGTGAGGGTTAGGGCGGGTTAGGTGAGTTAGGGTTAGGGCATGGGTCAGGTAAGTGTGTGACTGTGTGGACGTGAGGGTTAGGGTGGGGTAGGTGAGTTAGGGTTAGGGTGCGGGTGAGGTGACTGTGCGATAGTGATGGACCTTAGGGTTAGGGTTAAAGTAAGTGGATAGTTAGTGGTGTATGTATATCTGTGTAATATATGTGCAATACGTATATGTTGTATATGTATCTGTCTCTTCCTATCCCCCTTAGACATGATTACCGGTATCTATCAGTATGTGGCACGTATATATATATATATATATATATATATATATATATATATATATATAGGGAGAGAGAGAGACAGAGAGATGGGGGTCTATATTAGAACACCGAACTTTCAAAATTTTGAATGTTTTAATATCGACCCGTTTTCAGCAAATGCTGAAAATATCGAAGAAATAGAAAACCGAATTTTTTTCCTAGCGAAAGCATTCGGTTGTCCGTGTCTGTTGCTTTGGTATTTTCAGCACTGTGGTGGAAAGTTACGGGTTGGGTTCAGGTAAGTGTGCAATTGTGTGGATGTGAGGGTTAGGGTGGGTTAGGGAGTGGGTCAGGTAAGTGCGTGATTGTGTGGACGTGAGGGTTAGGGCGTGGTAGGTGAGTTAGGGTTAGGGCATGGGTGAGGTGACTGTGCGATAGTGACGGACCTTAGGGTTAGGGTTTGGGTTACGGTAGGTGGATAGTTAGTGGTGTATGTATAGTTAAGTGTAGGGTTAGGTGTAAGAGTTTAGGTGTATGTGTGTGGATTGCTGTTTGTTTGGTGTGCTTGTGTTGTGTCTATGTGTTTTGGAACAGTGGATTTTTTTCCCTAGGAAAAAATTCGCTGTTCTGTATGTTTGATGTTTTAAATTTTCGATTAATAGGGTTCAATATTAGAACACTCGAAATTTTGAAAGTTTGGTGTTCTAACATAGATCTGAGAGATGGATATAGAGATAACATATATGCAGCTCTTGTACTCACTTTCCTCACTTATCTAGAGGAAAATAGTTTTTTATTCAGGCATATCCAAGGGTCAGCTCCCAGTGTTCTCTCTTGTCTATCTGATGAATCTGGGCATCTTGGCGCAATGTAGAAATTGCCTCATGTACACAGACAACCCTCTCCTCCTACCATCCAACACTACAACCTGTGAGAGATGCACTTATCTAGCCAAAATGGAGGTAAAGCTCTCTCCAACCAAGACTGAACTTGACATTCAAGAGGAGAAGGTAAACACTTGTACCACACCACACTTATCACATAGTCTCACTAAATCTACATACCAAAATCCACACATAAAAACACAAAAACATTCACAGAGGATCTCAGTATTAATCTGCCAAAGCAACAGAGACCTCCAAAGCAGAAACGTAAGCAACTTCCACCCCCAACACAACCCAAATGACACATACCCCACAGACTCAGTGTGCCACTCAACCACAGCCAATAAGGCAAAACAACGTATCCAACACACTAGTCATAGCTGACTCTATAGTCAGGCACACTGATGTCCCACTCATCAGGCTAAACAAGGAGAAGGTTACTGTCAGCTGCCTGTTGGGTGCCAGGACCTGCCACATAACCCACATACTCAGGTCACTCCACAACAAGTACAAATATGACTCTGTCATTGTCCATGTTGGTGTGAACAACCTGAGACATACATCCCTGGACTATATGAAAAGAGACATGGAATAGCTCTCTGATCTTGTAGCCCAGGCAGGTATGACCCTAGCCCTGAGTAGCATTCTGCCATCGCCCAGAATAATACTGCAGTACAAGGACAAAATGATTGACTTCAACAATTGGCTAAGCTTCTGGTGTCATTCTAAGGGGATCCAGTATCTGTCTGCTTGGGATGACATGGTCAACTGACCACGATGCTTTGCCAGAGATGGCCTGCACCTGTCGCCCCTGGGATTCTGGATACTGGCTAAGGCTCTTGCCGCTCCTATAGTGCCTTTTTTAGGCAAGGTTCAAATGACAAATTCAGTACCGTAACAGGAACAGGCAAGCAAAAACTGAGGGTAATGCTACTCAATGCTAGAAGTCTAAATCTCAAAATGCACTCACTCGAGGCACTCCTTAAAATGGGGAACATCGATATCTGTGCAGTGACTGAGACTTGGTTCAAGGCTCCAGAGAGCACCCCTGCACTACCAGGCTATAACTCATACCACACTTTTCCGCCATGTAACCTGGACAGGAACACCAAAGTCAGAGGTGTGTCCATATTCATTAAGGATATCCACACCTCCAGTCTAGTTTCTTAGCATAATGCAGCCAAGGTTATCCAAGTGCAACTAACTCTGGGCAAATCTGCAATCCAAATTGTAGCTTGCTACAGATCCCCCACCATGCCCCAAGATTCCCACTCCTCTTTTCTTGATATACTGGAAAATATTATGGTTCAACCAAACACCCTAATAATGGGCGATTTCAACTACCCCACCATTAACAGGGAAAACTACTCATGTACCACCTCTTTCACACAATGCTTTCTGGAATTTATAAACTCCAATGCCCTGGATCAACTTATCCACACCCCCACCAGGGGCAACAATATCCTAGACCTAGTCATTACGAACATGAGTGACCGATGTTCCATACCTGAAATCAACTCCTCATTGATCCAATCTGACCATAAGCTAATCACCCTTGATATCCACATCCCACTCCCACCCCCATTAAGGAAACCATGGTAAAAAACTTGTACAAAGCCAACTTCATGCTTCTTAAGACAGAAGTGGTGAACTTCATGACACCCATGCAGATGGACAATACAATTATGACTGCTAAATCCTACACAAATGCACTCTATAAGCACTTACACAAGTGCATGGATCATGCTATCCCAAACAGAACCAAGACGCTACCCTCCAAAAAAGGAAGCCAATCTGGAGGTCCCCTGCCATAAACAAACTGTACAACAGAAGGAAGAAATTGTTGCAAAAGAGAGTAAAATTCCATGAGTGGAGAAGTGCCCTGGTCAGCCTCAGTAAGAAGCCGAGATCCCTTATAAGATCCTCCAAAGGTTACTACAAAAACAAAATCACCGCTGATTCTAAGGACAACCACAAAACATTCTATAGCTATGTTAAGAATCTCATTGGCAACACCCAGAGCTGCTTTGCGTTACAGCACAATGGCACGAAAATTACAGAACCAACTGATATTGCCAACATCCTGGCAGATAGGTTTAGTGCTAACTTTACCCCCCCTTACCCCCTAAAGGCCCATATCTATACAGGAAGACTGCAGAGTCCCTGTAATCACAACTGCACAGGTAAAATCTGCACTCTCTAAAGCCAAAAACACAACATCCATGGGACCTGACAACATCCCAGGCTGCATTTTACACAAACTTCAGAACTAACTGGCTCCCCACCTAAGCACCATGTTCAATCATAGCCTCACATCAGGCTTTGTGCCCACTGAATGGCATACAGCAACAGTTATCCCACTCCACAAAGGGGGAGCCACCACTGATCCTGGGAACTATCTCCCTATTAGCCTGACAAGTCTGGTCTGCAAGGCCATGGGACGTATCATCATGGAACTCATAAACAAATACATTGGTAACCTCCAAACTCTGGATCCCACCCAGTTCGGGTTGTGAAAGGCAGATCATGCCTCCTGAACCTGATCTACTTCTTTGAGGCAGTCACCAAAGCCGTAGATGAGGGTAAGGTGGTTCACACAGCCTATCTTGACCTCGCCAAGGTTTTCAACACCATCCCCCATTCTGGAATTATAGCTGAACTCACTAAACTAGGTATAAATCCCTACATTACAAGATGGGTTGCCAACTGCCTTACTGACAGAACCCACACTGTAAAAGTTGCACACTCCAAATCTGACCTCAAACCAGTGACAAGTGGAGTACCACAGGGTTCAGTCCTGGGACCTCTTCTGTTTGGTATCTACTTCTCTGAAGTGCAGGCTAACACAGAAGGCCTCTGGATAATGAAGTTCGCAGATGACTGCAAACTAGGAACCATAGTCGAGTCCCCAAATGATGTGGAAATCCTACAGAAGGGCCTCGCTGAGACAGATGCCTGGTGTCAGAGCCATGGCCTCAAGCCCAATGCCAAAAAGTGCATTGTCATCCCCTTTGGTAAAAACTCTGTACCCATGAACTGCTACATAGACAGCAGTCTACTTAACACTGAATGTGTGATAAGAGACCTTGGGACCCAGGTGGACAGTAGTCTGTCCTTTGATAGTCACATCGCCACAGTAGTCAGGAAATCCTTCTACGTGGCATACCTCATCATAAAAGGGTTCTCATCCAGGAAAAAAGAGGTCATTGTTCCCCTCTACTCGACACTCATTAGACCCATTATAGAGTACAACACCCCTTTTGAAAGTACCTCACAAGACATCTATAGCAGCTGGAAAGGCCACAGATGTACCTCACAAAGAGGATTACTGGCCTCAAATAGATGCCCTGCACTGACCGTCTCAAAAAACTACAGCATTTCGCCTACTCTGAGGTGATCTCTGCCTGACATATAAAGCTATGTCAAACCCAGAGCTGTTGGACATGCTACACCTAAAGAAATCCCAATCTCTCCCGAGCTACATGCTTTAGGGACCTAAACCTTGTCACCACAATAAACAGGACATGCTGGAGGGATAGATTCCTGTCCCAGAGACTTCCCATACTCTGGAACAGGCTACCCATCTATGTCAAGCAAAGTTCTTCATTAGCACTCTTCAAGAAAAATCTTGATGAGTATATGGGAAATAGGGATCACTTCTGTGTCTCTGCTTGACAGTGGCACATGAAAATAACTTTCTTGGGTGACGTAAGCCAGGGAACCATGTTGGCTAGGCTTACGTAGGCCCTCAGGCCAATAGCCTAGTACCTACCTATGAACCTATGAACCTATATATATATATATATATATATATATATATATATATATATATATATATACAGGCCATATTGTCATTATCCAATTCTCCACCTAGCAAACTGCAAACAGCAAGAAATGGTGATAAGTGGTACCTGTACACACATATCAGGGGTATTAACAGGTACCCCACTACTAATACAATAGATACAATAACAGCATAAAGCAGGTTCATTTTGCAGGCCACACAGGCTGTGTAACACAAGGCCACTTTGTGTAGCCCACAAGTACTGTGGCTGTAGCCACATGTACAGTAAATGTAACTGGTGGTGCGTGCAACTAGTACTGTGAGCTGTAGTGTGTAATAGCTGGTAGGTAGGGGTTCTAATCTCACATCAGCCTCCTTATGTGTGTGTATGTTGATATTTCCCATACAGCAGTACAGACATGCCCCTCAGGCCTATGTCTGTGCAATGGTCAATCATTTTATGGCCCTGTGACTAGCGTCCTCCACAACATTGGTCTATTTTACAAGGCCTGCTGATGTCATCCACCTTAACAGCGCTGGCTGTCAACCTCATAATAAACAAGCTTCATGACACATACAATAAGCACTTACTGCTATAATGTATACTACTAGATAGGTAGGGGTTCTAATCTCAATGTGAGCAACTGTGTGTGTGTGTGTGTGTGTGTGTGTGTGTGTGTGTGTGTGTGTGTGTGTGTGTGTGTGTGTGTGTGTGTGTGTGTGTGTGTGTGTGTGTGTGTGTGTGTGTGTGTGTGTGCGCGCATGGGTGTATTCTCTTGCAGCAGTGTGCCTGTCTTGCCTATCTGCTTGCAATGGATATACATTTTAAGGTCCTGTAGCTGCTGGCCATAAATAGCCCCCATCTACCTACTACTTAGGCATAAATGCTATCTGCCACCACCTATATTTGTAAGTACAGAATACCTAGGTGACACGTATCAAGGCTAGCATGCCTTGTCATGGGGTATGCATGCAGGATTACACTGTCTGCTCCCATTACGCACTTAGGTAACCATGGACATATACAGGCGTACATTGCTAATGTCATATTTCCACTGTGCTGCCATGCCACCCTGAGCCGCTGTATTGCCACCAAGTCTCTACAGTGTAGCCACTCAGACCCCTGGGACAGAAACATACAAAGTTCTGAGAGAAACCTGTCAGTATGCAACACTACTGCCAATTTAACATCATACAGCACAGGTACAAAACTTTGATGTGTACTCATGACACATGCCAGCATACAGCACCTGTCATGGCATAACACTACCGCACATCAAAATGTTATGTAATGTAATGTAGTCACCCTGTGCATCAGACACATTTACATGTCCCTGCATTGATGATATTGATGACAGAGATGTGGCACAGGTATCATCACATGCACAATGTGTGGTGAGGGGGTGCCAGAGGACTAGGCTGTGCCAAACAGTTGACATTGTGTGTATGAGTCAGGAAGATGTGCTGGTCATTTGGGCCAAGGAGAGGTGCCGTGCGTGTCTGTTGGTGCTTGCATGTGACAGTGATGTGTGAGTGTGTGCATGTACACAGTCAAGCCATGTGCTAGCCCTACATGTGGGTATGTTGGGCAGCTGTGGACCATACATGACAGAATGGACATTTCATCATCTTTGGCCATGAACATGGGAACTGACTGCCAGGAGTGGCACTGACACCACCATGCCTAGGGTCAGATGTGGTACTCATCACTGATGGTGACTGGTGTCTGCTGGGCCCATGTCCCTCATGGAACCATCCAGGATCACATGCCCATGGCCTGCCACATCATGGTGTGGGCAACACCTTCCTTTCTATAGTGCTGGAGGTACTGCCACTATGGGAATGTGAGTGTGCATGGCCACATGGACTCTCAGCAGATGTTCATGTGTCCAACACCCTACTCCCACCATATGTTCTACCACAGAGAATGTGCAGTCAAGGATTGACAATGTCTAACCCCACTGTATGTCCACTACATCAGTGAAATGATGCATGGCATCACCAATGTGGTGGATGGAGTCACGGATGTCAGACAGTCATGCATCCATGATCTTGAGCATCCATCTGGTGTTGTGTTTGGAACATGCCTGTGCCTCCATGACCGACTGAAACATGCGTCAAGTGACCCGTGATGTGACACCTGTGGCAGGTGGTGGATGGGCAGCAATCCTCCTTTGAGAACCCCTGTCTATCTGGCTGTGGCTATTGTCTACACTCACTGATGCCATAGTTGCCACACTCTCTTGTTCGATGCCACTACACTCTTACTGTTTGATATCTGTGGCAACAGGGGACTAGGTATGTGTGGGCATACTGACTGTGTGCGTGGACAGTAGGGGTGGAAGTGGGATGTCAACCCATGGGACAGATTCAGCCCCCAACAATCCCACCTGTGCCTCACTATGGCCATCATCATCAGAGTCTGATGAGACACTGACATCAGGTTGTGAGGGGGACACACTCCAATCCTTATGGTCACCTGTGAGGAGGAAGACAAAATAAATACTTTACTACCTGCACTATTATGTATGGTAATCCACACACATACACATACAGGTGAGGATCCACAACTGTGTTACACATACTGCTCTATTTTCCAATCCCATGCACAACACACAAGCAGACTATAACATATACCGACAAGACAGGCCCTTTATTACATGCACTGCAGCTGTGTCTGGTTAATGTTGACAGTATTATACACCTGTGCAATAAGCAATATGTCAGTGACTGTGATAGACCTACACCTAAACCAGAGTGCACCCATATTGAGCATGTTATGCCAGTTCTTTTGTCACTGCCTTAGGTATGTACCATCCCGTTTTGTGTGTGAACAGGCATCTGTGAGTGATTGCCTCTTGTATAGCAGACTGCTTAGACCTCCTCAAAAATAAGTGCGTATGTGTTACTGCTCCTGAAAATACATAACTGTGATTAACCATTCAACACACGTCAATTAACCCCACCAACATATAACATACAAGTATTGTACTCTGGGTAAGCATAACAGTTGTGCCTAGGGCAAAATGTCAGCTGTTAACATTCATAGAGTATATATGATCCATACAATAAAAGTAGCACACTTACCAGGTACAAAACCTTGAACTCTGGCCACACCTGACATACCTATGGTAATGTGAGGGAGACGTATTGTCAGCATTAAGAAATGTGGCATGGTTACAGGGTAATATGTACATATATCAACATGTACAATAGCTAATGTGATGCTACCTACATTGCTGACATTTTGAGTATGTGTGCACAACTGTGTGTTAAAACCAAACCACCCCCCCAAAGCAGATACACCTAACATCCATGAACTGGTATTCAGAGGCTGCAACAATGCTGATACAGTATCACACTGATGAATGCAGGAAGCTTACCTGGACATTTTTCTGCTGTGGATGCTGTGGCACCCACCTCCATAATGTATGGGGTGACGGATACTTGGGAACTGGTGGTTGTTCACAGATTTACCAGGAATTCCTCTGTGGCTGAGAGTGGTTGTTCTGCTGCAGGCCCTCCACTGGTGGCAGCATGGTCCCTGGCCACAGCGGCAGTCCTTTGCCATCCAGCATTGACCATATATGTGGCCCTGTGTTGGACCTGCTCGTAGGTTCTGTCTTGTAGCCCTACATTGTTGACTGCTGTGATGAGTTCAGCCCACAGTGCCACCCATTGGTCATGATTGTGGCAAGTCCTGGACTGCAGAATGTCATGATGCAGTCTGAGGCCATCCAGGATGACATTATTTCTAGCCTGTGAAAATGGTGGGTGTCTCCTTCTATACATCCTTTCTGAAAGACAACAAGAGGAGGAACACATCACAGGACCAGATAAGTTGATATTCACTATGTACAGACCCTGCACATCCAAATTGCCCTGCACTATCCACCGCTACCTCACACGCCATACCCCGCAGTCTATCAAAACATTATGTGTATCACTATCACCAACATAATAGCAATGCTGGTTATGTCCCTGCTTGCTGTGACAGAGTGTGCTGTATGTCTCCACACCCATCAATGCCGTCTACTGTGGTGTGTCCCCTTTGGGTAAAGTCCCACTGCTATGTCATACGGCCACTGTCAGACACATAGGTGTGTCTTAGTACATGTATGTGGGGACAGTCCAGCAAACATCACTGTGCCTCACTGACACACAGCAATGCAAACGTGATGTAGTCTATCCTCCCTGTAAGCATTATACATCTCCAGTACACAGATGTTTGCCGAATGTGTACATGTGCCTGTTGTATATGGTCCTTTGGGCAGACACCTGTGGACATTTGGCAGGTGGTTGGCCAATAACTGATGGTTGTTCCCAGAATATGGTGACTCTGGCTGTCAGATACCAGAACCCTCAGAAAACATTTAGGTTACAGTAATATCTGTCACTCTATTCATACCCTTACTTTGTATGACCAATATGTACACTCTGTTGCTGAGGTTTGGCCTGTGCCCCCCCAGTAATATGGGCTGTGACCCAACTTCCTGCTGTAGGGGGGTGCCAGGTGTGTTAGCCATAGCTCTCAAGCAATGACATATGAATGTCAACCAAAGTGTGACCTAGCCAGAGTACATTAGGGACAGTCATGGACACCTTTACAATGTCTGACCTATTCCTGTGTGACATTCACAGACTGAGAGGTGCTAAATGACAGTACATCATGTGGTATGACAGATGTGTCCACCCTCACTTACTGACAATATGTCTACCACATAATCCAGTAGAAGCCATACAGGAGCCACCCATTGTAGGAGGGAGCAAGAGAACCACAGCTGTGATGTAATTCACAGCAGGCACAGTTGAGAGGCATGCCTGTAGCTGTTCAACAGCACAGTATCAACTACATGTCATTCCCAGAGATGGACTACAGGCCTACTGTTGTACACCCTATTCCCCATAACTGCATCCCCTCCCATCTGTGTCTTATTATATGGGGACTTGTATTAAATACCTGGTAGAGAAACACAATCATTTTGTGAAGAAATCCTGAAGAACAATGCTTGGTAAATCACAGTCTGTCTTGGTATGGCAAGTTACAGACCTGTTTCCCATAGGCAGTTGCTTGCCTTTTGTAGGTAATGCTCAGTAAGAGGTAATTGCCTGTGCATCAATCTGTGGCTCAGACTTGCTAATTGCATCCAGGACAGCTGGGTTGCACTTTCATTAACCAATGATGTAGCACAACAGTGCAATATATAATGCCTTCATGTAGGCCTTAGCCCCTTTCTTCGTCTGTGAGATGGAGTATACAGCATTGCAAAGGGTTGGTACTAATACTGTCCACTGTTGAGATTTATGAGGTATGTCCACAGTTTTGCATGCTGTGTTTGGCCATTGGCAATTGACATTATGATTATCTGGAAGTTCAGTGTTCAACATTGTGTGTTGAGGTCAGTAAGGGGGAGGAGATGTGGGTGTCAGACATCTTACCTGTCAGAATAAGCATACTGCTGCAGCAGCTGGTGGTCTATCAGCTCTGTATGTTTGTAGGGGCAGACTGTGACACATGTCCCTGTCGCTTGACCCTTGACCCCCACCCCTTTATGTATGGGTGTCATGTGGATCCCTTGTTCTAGGGTTTTGTGAAGTATGGTAGGTCTATAGCAGGTAGCATAACATACAGATGTATATGTTGCAACCTGCAGCTGCTGCTTTTTGCCTAGGACTCATAGTGGGAAGTGTGAACACGGTGGAGGACAGAAAGCTATATGTGTCAGTGAGATGTGTCAGTGAGGGAGCAGTATCAGCTCTGTTGTCAGAGCAAAGGGTACTCATAACAGTCCAGTCAAGGCATGTGCCTAGGGTACATCTGTTACGTAACAGTGCCAGTCAGAGAGGAGTAAGCGATATATAGGTAGGCTATGCGAATATGTGCAGTATGTCCATACCTACAGTCCTTTGACTTGCTAACAGTTAATTCAGTAGCAGCAACCTGTTTTGGTTAAAATTACATGACTCAGTCATTATTTGCTGTATTGACAAGAATGTAATTGAAGTGCAACACACTGGATTCAAACCCAGGACTGTGGGTGGCAAAATGTACTGCATGCATGGCATTTAACAAACTGAGCTACAGAATCACAGCTGCAGCATGTATATTTGCAAGATATATGTCCATGTATACAGTCTGTACACAGGAATTGCATCAGCATGTGTTTTCTAATGGGTATAAGGTGTGATACTCAAATGTCTGTCATACTTTTCTAACCTCAGTCTTTAATGATGTGCCAGTACTGTAGCAGACAGATATGTTTTTGTAAAACCATACCAAAACTAGGGGGCACAACTGTGGACATTCTGCAACAGTATGTACAGTTGACAGCTATACTCTGCTATCCCAGGCCTCATTTACATCCATTAATATTTATTTGTCTGTGTACTGGTGTAGTGTCTGCATCACAGTCCCAAGTACACTGCCAATTTCCCCCTTATATGTACTTGCAGTGTGTCAGTGTCAATCAGGATATGTTGGTGGAAACACCTGATGTACATCAGAGATGGATGGCCTAGTGGGCTAAAGTACTATGTTGTAGTTGACAGGGGCCCTGGTTCTAGACATGGCAATGGTGATTATTTTGCAGATGTGGCTAGCACTGTCAGAAACATATAAGATGATTAAGGCACTTTTAAGCAGTTTTAAGCATGTTTGCGTGGCACGCTGCCCCACTTAGCTCCGCTTAAACCTGCGCTAATTATAAAAAAAGAAGAGAAGAAAAAAGGGGTGATAGGAAAGTGGTGAAATGAGAGCAAGCAGGGGGAAAACAAACTAAAAGGCAGGGAGGGATGTGCAGGATGGGTGTAGGAAAGGACCATAGCTCTCCATTTAGATCAAAACACCAATATTTCTGATGAAGTTGCCTTTGACGAATAGTGAATTAAATCATAAATCATTTTACACTAAAATACCTGGTTTTCTCCTGATTTTTGGTGTTTTTGATCTACATTTTTCTTTGGTATACACTGCTGCTGTTCCTGCTCTCTTTTGTTTTTCATAGCTCTCAATTTCGTCTACAGCAACAGTTGGGCAGGTTTAACAGAATTTGGAATTTGGAGGCTCACACCCCAGAGAGAGGGCTGTGAGCAACATAACTGTGTTGATTAATTCATGTAATAATTCATTGCATCCAGTTGATGCAGGTGTGAAAAGGATAGCTATGTATGGGACAGTTTTTTGGGGGGGATAGGTCCCCTTTTTTTAAAGGAGAGAGTGGAATGTTGGGGAAGGGATATAGGTACATGTGGGTAGGTAAGTTGGGTAGGAGACGTTGCATTTGCAGACAGACAAGACAGCATACATGGGCAGTGTGCGACACATGAGGGGGGTAAATATTCTGGACGGGGAGGGTGTTGTGGAATCAGAGAGGCATGTGCCCCCAATTGGCAGCAGTGTGACTGAGCTCCCCATCCATTGGCAATCAACACTGCTCTTTCATTGCCTTAAATGTGGCTGTGCTGGAGGCTGGGTGCTGGGGCCACATTGCCCCTCCAGGTTGGCTAGTCTGCCCTAAGTCCAGTACAGATGGTTCTCATAACCTCAATGCACTATCCTGCACACCATCTCCGGTAGCTGATCCTGGGTGACAACCCCCCTCCACCTCTGCTCCCAAGGGGGACAGACCCTATCCCCTGAGGCTGTTCCACCCATAGGTGGTGCATGGCCAGTGGAGGGAGCACCACCGACTTGGGTTCCAGACATGCTGTTATGTTAGTATGCAACCATTGTATTACATAACAGTAATAACACAAGGGCCTAACATAACATTTAGAGAACAACATTTGTTAATAGTAAACCATAACCGATGTATAACAATAATAACTTATGATGAAGATAAGGGGTGGGGGGAAAGAGAAATGCAGTCCATTAGTACCAGTATAGGCTATATAGTTTGCAACAGTACTGTTAATTCCTCTATAGGTCTGCCCTTCCTTTATGTATAACAGTACCCTATATCTACTGTAGCATGTACATACATCTCAAGCTATCTGCATAGGACAGTATGGGCCAAACTGTAACATCTACAGGTACACAACTACAGAGAGCTATTACATGTCAGGTAGACCTATATAACTACCATGGTGTACTGTGGACTGATGTAGTGTGACTGTGCTAGTGACATAATCATGTCAATAATAGAGCTGTGACAGAGGTATTAGGTGACAGTGATTACAGTCCATGACAACGTGACACTTGAGTGACATTTATCGTGTACAGTACAGACAGTAAACAACTATCATGATGTCCTTTGCAGGCATGGGGTAAGAGTGTCAGCAAACATACACAGACACACTGAGGCACACAGCCATACCAAGATCACACATTTTGTTTATTGTATTAACTTTTATTAATATTGTACTTTTTGCCTTTATTTTCTGAAGTCTTATCACATTCCTGAGCAATGTTGTTAACACTCTGTTACATCTGTACACACAAATTATTAACCATACTTAGACCTACTGCACCCATTTACCTGTAATTCCTGTGGGGAAAATATCTGTTAACAATACATAGCTGATTCAATAATATTTCATAGTACTTGACACTGGATTCAAACCCTGGTCTGTGTGTGACAAAATGTACATCAGACCCAGCATTTATCAAACTGAACTACTGAGCCACTGCTACATATTGATTGACTAATACTTGCCTAGAGCTCACCTGGTAACAAAATATGACCTGGTAAGAGAAGTAGAGTGTTATACCAGACTGCAGTGACACTTTAACAGACATGCATGAGATTCATGCATGACAGAGATACAAGGTGAACTGTATTAATGCATAGATTGCAGGTGTAGACAATAAACCCCTAGTGGGTAGAAATATCTGTGATGTGTGCAAACCATATTGGAGTATTTGGTTGGCTACCTGTCCCATATACAGCTGCTGAAAGTATATTTGCAATCTACAGCTATTACATTTTCATACTTGCCTGCGGCACTGTACCTCAGAACAGGATGCATGTAGCTGAAATGCAATGGTTAACACAAGACAATCTTGATATACACAATATACTTTGGGCGTCCCTGGTAGTGCTTCAGATCTTAGTGCAGAACAAATATCATAATGAATATATCTTGTAGTATAGCTGTAAATCTACAGTTTAGCAGAACTCTCTTTCTTAGCTGACCTTGAGTCATTTAGTGGTATTATTTGTGTTTTCAGTTCAGAGCAGATGTAATACTCAGTTTCATGAACAACAGTCCAAAATACACACATATTGCACAACACAGCTTTATTAGGGGTGACTTCATGCAGTTATAGTTATATTTTCAAGTTTTTATTGCAAAACAGTTCATATAATGCAGGAGTTGCAAAACAGCTATAATTCCACAATTAATGCAGTAGAAACTTTATTTGCTTAACATTATCAGGTTTTATGCTTTCACCTTTATTGAACTATATGTGTCATTACTCACTTATTTCAGTACAGGTCTATGACCACATTCATTGCAGTACAATCAAAACTGTATATACCGTATGGCAGTTAATAATTTACTCTTTCTTGGTTATATGAGTACAGATGGCGAGATACATCTGCACTCACCTCACTCATGGTGCAACCTGGCCAGATGCCCTGCATGGGCCTATAGGTTGTGAGCTCTCTCTTCTGCAACTGTAGGGAGAGAAGCATACCATTATGCATACCTGTCTATCACACATTCAGATTAGGTATTGCTAAAACAATGATAACAGTACTTACAAACTTGTGGGGCATTCCTGTCCCAAGCATCCTGGACCCAGGTGTCCAGAAGTCCCCTGTTCTGTTGCTCCAGATCATAATAATGATGACAGACATGCACACCTGTACAGGGGATACTTGTTGCACTGGTGAGATTGCATGCCAGTCAGTCCCAGGATTCTGACCTGTACTCAGATCCCTGATACTGGCCCTGCAGCAGCCAGACATCATGGTATTTCACAAGGAGTCCAACCATGACCCCAGACTCCAGAATGCCCCACTGCTGCACCCAGAAGTGTGCACCCTCTCCAACACCTGCCAAGTTTAAACTCCAACTGGTTGTGCTCTATTCCCACTTGTTGCACTTAAGTCTGTTTCCCACCCTTTACCGCTATTGGGCAATTTTAAATATGCGGCACATTGCTTAACACCGCACAAACCCACTGAGCTCAGCTGAACACTGTTTAAACTGGCAATGCTCAGCAATGCTTAGTGGTGCGCAAACCAGCTTAGCTGTGCTGAGAAATGCTTAAACTGGCATTGCTTAGCAGTGCTTCTCACTGCTTAGCAATGCACAAACCAGCTAAGCACTGCTAAAACATTCTTTGTTTAAGCAGTGCTTGGCAAGGCTTAGCTGTGCTTAGCAGAGCTTAGCTGAGCACAGCAAAGCAGGATTTAAAAATACTCTCAGGCTTTCTCTGCTCCCCTGCACTGGCCCTATTCCCTACCATCACCACTACCTCTCCATTTATAGTAGTCACAGCCACACCCACAGCTCACCCTCACATCACCTCCACCAATCACAGCTCTTCAAGTCAGATCACATTATACCACACCAACATGCTCCACACAAAATACTCCCAATCACTCTCATTCCCACTAGGCATGTTTACATCACCCACACTACTTACCCATCCACATATAGTGCAACCTTATAATTCCTATTCAAACCCCCACCTAGAACCAACATAAACTTTATAACCATGACTATCACACAACTAAGTCTAGTCTGTCTTCTCATAATTCTTTATAACACCACAAGTTATCACTCTAGCAATATCCCTAAACATAGTAGCACAACACTACATTATACACTCTCATATAAAGACACCACACATTATAATAATATCTGCCCACAATTGTTTAAGAACTACATAACGGACCAATTCAGAACTAAACACATATGCTCTCATTCTTACTCCAAAAAAGCACAATACTTTCTCACACACCTCACCAAACTCCAACATCTGTATACACCAGGCTCACCATAAGTAAGGATATCCACCCCAACCCAGGCCCAAATACATCCTGTCCAACAGAAACTGCTCCAACACAAATGTCAGAACATAACGCCCCCACTATCTTTATCCCTGGCAAATCAACAACAGCAGCAAAAACAACCATCTTTTAATGCTAAATATTAATATTAGAAGTATCAAAAATAAAATACCTGAACTCCAGGCCACAATAGCACAATTCCTCCCCGGACATAGTTGCTTTAACAGAAACCTGGCTAAATAAAAACATAGCTAACTCAGAAGTTCTCCCTACCGGCTACAATATCATTAGACAAGACAGACCACTTTGTAAAGGGGGTGGAACTGCATTACTGTATAAGTCCAACTTAACTGTACATCAATTACCAAACTCCTACCCCTCCCCCAATAATTGGGACATACTTATCTCACAACTTCAACTTCACCCTAAAAAGGTCATCACCACAATTGTGATCTATATTCCACCTGGTAATACACCTGCTAGCCTTGAAGACTTCTTATCCTGGTGTTCTTCCACATACTCACAAGAAATCCTTATTCTGGGGAATTTCAACCTAGATTGGTTTACCTGCATATCAGAACCTCCAAGTAATCTAACAAATCTCCATGGCTACCAGCAGCTAGTCCAAATTCCAACTAGATGTGATAAAAAAATCTAAAAGGGAATCCATCCTTGACTGGGTCCTAACTAACAATCCCACATTGTACCCCCACGCAGGCAGTCTCCCAGACACCTTAAGTGACTACAACATAATATACTTTATGCATAGTAGAACAAGCATATGTAAAACCACTAACTATATAGCCACTAGAAACACAAAAAATGCTCCACTGAGGTCCTCAATACTTTACTCTGTAACTGTGACTGGACCCCCCATAAAAACCCTCCCACTTGACCAGGCTGTAGCATATTTCAACAAAACATTTCTACAACACTTAGACACTGTCGCTCCATTGTGCAAACTCAAGGTTATAACCTCCACAAACCCCTGGCTTAGTAAAGAACCAAACAAATCCTCAAGTCCAGAGACACTGCCTGGCTTTACTATAAAAAAAAACAAAGAAACACAAAGCCTAACTAAGTTTCAAGAACTGCGCAACTGTGCAAAAAATGCATTAGGCTGGACAAAAAAATCCTACCACATGACATTACAAACTAAATACAAACACAACCCCCCAAAATTTTGGAAAAATGTAAACCAGCTACTAAAACCCACCCAAAAGGCTACCCCCAAACCAATCACCCCTGACATTAAAGTTCCCATCGAAACACAATTCAACTCCCACTTAGTGAACTCAATTCTATCCTTATTATCACAGGACAGTTTTTTTCTCACTATCCCCCCAACACAAATAACACTAATACAAGCTTTACCATCAAAACAGTTTCTACCACTTCAATCAAAAGCATGCTCTCCAAAAAAAACCTCATCAACAGCAGCCAATCTACTTACCAGCTATTTCTTGAAACTCACAGCAGATGCTATTGCTATCCCAATCTCCACTCCCATAAACAGATCAAATGTTGAAAATTATGTGCCCAAACTCTGGAAAATATACTATGTTACACCCATACATAAAGGCAGGACCTCCACTGAACTTAATAACTACAGACCCATTGCTTTACTCTCCCCCTTGGCCAAAATCCTAGAGAAAATGCATCCATACCCAGATGCTAAAATATCTCCTAGACAGCAACATCCTGTCACCTACTCAGCATGGTTTCAAACCTGCCCATAGTACCACTACAGCCCTCCTCTGCTTCACAGACACAGTAAACTGTCTCAAAAATGAAGGCCTGCATGTGTCAACTCTTTTTTTGAATATGTCCAAAGCATTTGACACAGTCTCGCACCAAATCCTGCTAAACAAACTAAACCAGTACCACCTATCAAATTCCACTCTTACCTGGTTCCAAAGCTACTTAACTGACAGGTACCAAACTGTGAAATGGGAAAATTCTCTCTCTCTTCAGCTGCCCATAACTATAGGAGTCCCACAGGGTTCTATCTTAGGACCACTACTATTCATAATCTTCACAAATGACCTCCATACCTCCACACAGCATGTATCTATCATTCAGTATGCAGATAACACTACCTTAATCTGTGCTGCACAAAACATTCCCACCCTCCTGCAAACAACTTAACTAGCATTCTCTGATGTTGAAAACTACCTTACCAAAGCCCAACTTATCCTCAATCCAATAAAAACTCAGCTTATGATTATAACCAGTTCTAACACAAACACTGATAACAGTCAATTCACTATCTACTCCAGAAATGCTTCTCCAATCGCTCCAGTGGCACAGACTAAGCTATTGGGAATAACCATAGACTCCCACCTAAAATTTGATAGTCATCTCAACTTAACTATTAAAAAAGTACATGCCAATCTGGGATCACTCTACTGTATCAAACCATTTCTTACCAACAACACAATTTCAGCCATTGCTCGCTCCCAACTTCTATCCACCCTACTCTATGCATCTCCCATTCTGACTAATCTCAACAAAACTGAACTAAGCAAAATGGAAGCCGGCTATAACAGAATTGCCCGCTTTGCTGCAAATTGCTCATATAGAACTCATCACTGTACTGCTTTGAGACAGCTCCACTGGCTTGAACTGCCCAACCTCCTAACCTACAATCAGCTCTGCCTCTGTCATTCGATCTATTACCTCCCCAATAAGTGTCCTGCCCTCAAAAACCTAGTACAACATCACTCAGCCAAAAGGCCTCTTAGATCATCAAGCAAACTACTACTAGAAGTCACCAACAGCTACAATAGCTTTGGAGATGCACTATATAGTAGTTCAGTGGCTAAAAAATGGAACTCTGTCCCCACTAGCATTTAAAACACATCATCCAAAGCCTCCTTTTAAGACCTCATCAGGCAGCATCTCAAGCAAAGATGGCAGTGCCATGATTGCTCCCTAGGCTAGTGAAAGCAGATAAGGTACACATACTAAACCTAGAGTACTTGATAATAGTTTTCAATCTTGCTCACAAACACTGGCTAATCTACAATGTATGTACTGTACCTGTGTACTATGTATGTATCCTACCTATGTTCCAAATTTCAGCTGTTCACCACAAATCTATTAATTACCTTTATTTTTAAATTAATATTTTTTGTTTATTCTCTCCACTGTAACTGTTGCTGTGCTGCATACCACTGTAAAACATGTCTTTTGTAATGTGTGTGTATACTGATCATGTCTAAATAACTAAATGAATCTGTAATTTTTCTATCTGGAGCTTTTCTCCATGGGCCTCTGCTGAAAAAGGGCCTTTTCAGCTCAGTCAGACACCCACAGTTAACAAATGTAAAATAAAAAAATAATGTGTATTTCACTCTAACCATTAGGCTACATGGACATCTGGAATGCTGCTATACTTTTATATATTCTTCTCCACTACATTTAAGCACCGCGGAGCACTGAGGGGAGCTGCACAAACCCTCTCAGCTATGCTTAAACTTGACCTTTACATTCATAATTAAATGGATCTGGTTTTTATTTTTAAATGTCTGGCAAGTGTCCATTGCTGCATGCCATGCTGCACCATGCAAACATAAAAAAATAAATAAAAACAAAAACAAAAAAAAGAATTACATATGCATACATTGATATACGGCACGTTGATGGTGCAGAGGGTGTGTTACTCATCTCCAGACACAGTAACACACTCCCTACACTGATTCAATAACCATGTTACATGTCTGTCCCTCAGTAATGCTCCTTCATTAATATGCATGGTGTGCTACCGAGGGGGTACTGCATACACGGGCATGGTACCTTCTGTGTAAGCTTTACACTATGCCTACATGGA
This sequence comes from Protopterus annectens, assembly GCF_019279795.1. NCBI lineage: Eukaryota > Metazoa > Chordata > Ceratodontiformes > Protopteridae > Protopterus > Protopterus annectens. Next base: position 1,026,189,928 of record NC_056729.1, read on the forward strand.
TTTTATTAAAATATCCAGATAATTTTAGTATTGCTGGCCTTTGTATTGTTCATCTCATTCTCATACTCTAGTTTAGGTCCAAGGTACTCTTGATTCTTCTTGTCTCTCAAGCATTTTCCTTTGGAACAATTGAAAGGGATTCACTGGCAAAGTCTCTCTATGAACTTTATCATCAGAAGAATGAGAAACAGAGTCCCCTTCTGTTTGATGGCTTACTTTTTGTTGGGCAAACTTTTGTATTTTCTTCTTAGCCTGTTCTGCATCAATAAATGACTTAGATCCTCAAAAAATATTCTGAAGACAGCTGGATACAGCACTTGAATCTCACACTTGCTATCTATATTCCCTGATTGCTGGGATAAATTTGCTTCTTTTCTGCCTGATGTAGAGTGAATAATCATTGTTCACAAACACTCTACTAATAAATGTCTTTGCTGATTTCTCATGACCAGGTTTGGAGCATACACATGATGTGACCTTTCAATTATCTAATCCTGCCCTTGAATACCAGTCATTTATTTGTGCTTTCATAAAATTAATACAGTCTGTTCCTTTCACTGCCTCTGGTACAGCAGAAAATGTCTGTTTATCTCTGTCTGCTCTGTCCTAACTCTTCCATTTTTTTTGAAACAGCTCTTCTTGAGCAGTCTCATACTCAGCAAGCCTTTTTTTCATTTTGACCTCTGATTTTTGCAACTTTATCAATTCATTAGAAAAGCTGTTTTAAGCTTTTACAAACATTTTCTAGCCTTTTGCTGTTGTTTGAGTTGATATACTCCTTCAGTGTTTCATTTATTTTAATCAGCTCTTAGTACATTCGATTTAAATTTTCCTCTAAATTACTGGAAACCATCTCTTCTACCAAAGCTGGAGCTTGAACTGCTGTTTCTGAACAGCTGCAAGATTCTTCCCAGTTAATGTTTTCTCTTCACCTGTTTTAGCTGATTTTCCTTCAGGCTCTCTAAGTTTCTTCTTTGCTGGCATCCAGGCAGTATATTTACTAGCCAGTAATTTAATTTTACTAAAACAGGCAGAATTACTGACCTTTATCTAGCAGTTTCTTTTTCACACTGAGAGAGATGAAATTAAACTGTTGATCAGTATGTAGCCATTTTGGAAAGCTATCATATGAGCTTTGTTAATGAAAAAATACAACTAACCATATATGTCAAAATATACATATAATTAATAAACCCTGGTTAATAATAAACTATTTCTAGTTAGAGTTAGGTCTAATTTGCATATTTACATCAAAATACATAAATATTATATATATATATATATATATATATATATATATATATATATATATATATATATATATATATCAGGTATAATAGAAGGTACCAATAAGACTTTAATGATCTAATAGAGATATAAGAACTTATTGGGATGGTTTAATTGTACAAAACAGCTGATGAAATAATAAGGAAATGAATATTCATGGGATGAGACAGACTGGTTGAACATTCAGAGAATAAGACATCATATTATAACAGCATTGTTTTTTTAATGAAAATGACCTATATTGAAATCTTAAACTATTAAAATACATAAACAATATATACCACAATAAAAAGAGTGGGATAGTTCTTTAAGACTTATATAAATTCCAAGAGAATACAAAAAGGCATGCAAGGCTTCTTTTGGAGTTTATTCTTTTTAAAGGAAAACATAGAGTATACAGATAAAGACAATGAATGAATACTAAAATTCATATAAAAAAAGATCACCATTTCCATTTTGGAATACCATACATGGAAATGCATGCATGAAATTTTCAACTTATATGATGGAATTACAAAAATGTATAGTAAAGATAACATGGTATTTTGGCTATATAATCAAAAAATTAAAGCAAATGGGCAAATATAGGGACAGATTCCATAAAGCTGGCACTGGGGAAAATGAACAGCCTCTACTATCCCACTTTATTCTACACCAACTGAAATCCAACTCTCTCAGATGTTATCATCCCAGGAGCCAAGATTTGCCCAGTTCAATACCTTTTGTTGTAATGCTACTGCAAATTACAGAATTTCATTACTAAAATACAGTCCATTCACAGAAAAAAATGACAAAAAACTTACTGTGATGCACCATCAATGGCTATGTTCCAAGAACAGTTTATTAACAAAGTTTAACACTTTCATTCCTTAAAAAGCACTGAACTTTGTTAATAAAGTGCTTTTCATAGGTTCATAGGTTTATACTAGGCTATCTGCCCTAAGGCATTTATAAGCCTAGCCCAAATTATTGTGGCTTACGCCACCCCTTATATGAAAAAATACTTTTGAAACATATCCATTGCTGTTAGTGCATCACAGCAAGTTTTATTTTGTTATTTTATTCAGTCTGTTTGATACTTGCTTTGGTTCATAGTTTGTTTGTCCTATATGGAAAACTAACAGTTTTGCACAATAATGAAATCCTCTTGTTACCAGAGCAGTAGCCCCAGAGCAGTAGAGTGCTTGAAACAAAAAAGTTTTTCATAAGTTATAAAGCAGATTTCCAGTTGCCATTTGCATGCACTTTGGAATGGAAATCCACACTGGAATGTTGCATTGTAGTCCAACAATGCTTCTGAACCTGCAGAACATTAGCAAAGAGAAACATTTATGTAACTAGTGAAGGTGATAGGTAGTTTTTAAATACCATCCAGTTTCTACTTTGGCTTATCCCTTGCAATACAGACATTACTGCTGAGCAGCAGCGGGCAACAAAGAAAGTCTTCAGCATGTAGGACAGAAATACCATTTGGTAGCTAACAACTGAAGGTAACATATATATATATATATATATATATATATATATATATATATATATATATATATATATATATATATGTAGAGCTTCATGGAAACTTGTGCTCTGGATGTTATGAATTTAACAGTAAAACTTCTGAAACTGTACTACAAAACAGGAAAAAAAACTATATCAATATATAATGAAGTCATTTGTTGGGTCTATATTACGCGATTGAAGCTCGATCACTAAATGTCGAAAACACAAAACCGTGAATGGCAGTTTCCAGACAGGGAAACAATTTGTTTGGCCATTACACTGATTTTGCCCTTTCTACAATGTGGAGTGATCTCAGAGTTGGTATATTTTGTTGGGGGTTGTTTTTTGTTGTTGGGATTACGGTACTGTTCTGGTAGAGTAGTAGAACACTGAGCAAACCAACACATGCACACATCCTTTATATGGTGGGCTTTACCACAAAACCCACTTACTTGTATATATACTAGCTCCACATTCATGCAACTATGGCTCAAGAGGTCCAGTACTGTGCTATAGTTGACAGAATGTAAGTTGACAAAAGCACACATCAACAAACTATGATTTAGACAGCTTTAAAGCCTGTTGATAAAACAAGCAGCTGACAATACAAAATTACAAGTTACTACCATACTGTCACACACATGTTATACATGTATGTGTGTGCGTGTTTATTATTGATTGATCAAAAGTTCAGTTGGTCAAACCAAAAACTGCTAAAAAAAGATTGACTTCCTGTCCAATCTCATACTTCTGCAGAATGCATTTTCCCAAATATAACCAAAATGTCACATACAGCAGTTTATAGTACATTATATTACAATATTACTGCTCTTAATATTCAAAGAAAAAAAAAACTAGCTTTTTTTTTTTTGCAGGGAAGAAATCCCACTGTGCCCCTCACATCCCTTCCATTTTATAGATATCAAATTTGCAATCTCACAACATCACAGAAAAGTTATGTTCCCAGTCCCAGCTACACTGTGATCTTGCCCACAAAACAACTTACACTTCTTGATAAGTTGTGCCCTTGATCAGTCACGAAACAGCTCAGTTTAGCAGGCTTTTCTCTTTTGATTGTCTGAATGGCTCTATATATTGTAGAATAACTTAGTGGAGCTCAACAAGTAAAGTGTCCAAATAAATTCAAATATTACAGATAATGCTGTACTTTGAGTATCAACTTTGTACATAAAATAGTTATTGTAAATAAGAAATATCTCCTTTATGCATAACTATAATATAAATAAAATATAAAATATACACATTTTACAATATAATATAATATATTATATTATGATATTATATTATATTATATTATATTATATTATATATTATATTATATTATATGATATTATATATTATATTATATTATGATATTATATTACATATTATTGTGCATAGTATAAATATAAATATTGTGATAAATGAAAGCATTTATTTGAAAGCATAGAAGAAAGTTTGTTATATTAGCCAGAGAAATGTTGCTGTTACTTTAAATGAGAGTGTTTTAAGAGCAGACAGAAGCATTGCTATATTAACTAGCGCAGGTTTGCATAATGAAAAAGATACAACAATGTTGCATAAAAAAAAGGCTGAATTAAACCTATTAACTGTTGCTTGCCCTTCTTGGAGAGAGATTTGCTGTCCAGAGCTTTGGCCATGGAAGAGAGAAGGCAGAGTAAATGAAGACCAGGAAACTTTTGTTTTGGAGAGAACATGTATTCTTAAATATGATAGAGACAGTAAATGACAGTAAATATTACTGGTATGAGTTGCTTTTTCTCAGAGAATAATTAAACAATTATAGCCTAATGCCTGTGTAGGTAGGAGAGGAGGCAGTATTTTTACTTCATGACAAGATGAGCTTGAAGAAACTCCAGAGATGTTTGGCCTTCAGGTAAACTGGATTAATTTTAAAAGAAGATTATATTTCAAGCAGAGCAATGGAAATTATTGCTATAGCTATGGGGGGAAGAAGCTGAAGATATTCTTAGTTCTTACTCATACTTTGAGTTACAAAATGACTTGTGCAGGTAGAATAAAGCCATAGATAGGAAGGAGTATGCCAACTGTTGCTGCCCAAGCCTTTCAGAAATGCAGTAATGAGATTAGCACATAGCTGTGTACTGTGTACTAGGGAGACATTTAGAAATGGAAAAGGCTAAAGTGAGGATCTAAACAAAGTTTTAATAGCCACCAATAATTAAAGAAGTTGAGAACTTATTTGATGGATGCCTTGAATGCCAGAAGACAGCCCCACTCCCAAGTTTAAAAAAAAAAATGATTCCAATGTTTGTTATAGTGGTGCCATTTGAAAGTACTGCTATGGACATAGTTGGGCCACTGGCAGAATCCAACAATGGGATTCAGTATAGTTTAGTTATTCAGTACAATGCAACAAAGTGCCGTGATGCTGTTCTACTATGTAAAAGCTAATGCTAAAGCTCTAGTTGGGAACTAGTCTTATTATGCTAAGTAGTGATGTCCAAAGAAATACTCACTGACCAGGGGATTCCATTTGTGTCTAGATTAATGCACCATTTGCTGGAAAGTTTTAAGGTCATGCAATTAAAAATCTCAGTGTACCATTGATGGTGGATCAATGGAATATTTTAAATAAACACTAAAGTCCGTGCTGGAAAAAGAAATTGAAGAAGATGGCAAAAAGTGTGATAATTCATATCATACCTCCTGTTTGCCATTAAAGAAGTCCTGCAATACTCAACAGTGTTCACTTCTTTTGAGTTATTTTATGGTAGGTACTCTTGTGGACTCTTAAATATTACCAGCAAAACTAGAAATACAAGGGCCTGGCAATTTCAATTGGAGTCCAGGTATTAGTTTGGATCCCCTCAGCAGACCACAGTTTTTTGGCCAAGTGTTAGAACCCATTTCAAATAATACAAACATATTAAATAGGATAAACTACAAAGTTAAGCAGACTGGTAAGATAATATCAGAATAGATATCAATATTCTGAAATCATGGAAGGACGTGCAAACCTCTGTAGTGAGTTTAGCAGCAGAAACTAGTAACTCTAGTAAAGAAAGTTAAAACGACCTATATACTTTCAGTTCAGGTAGATGATACATTTTCTAAACTGCAGAAACAAGAAATAAGAGTTTCTGTTAAGGAACAAGGAAGTGTGTTCAGAGCTGCCTAGCAGAACAAACCTGATTCAAAACCAAGTTCAGACTATTCCTGTAGTAATTTTTAATTTAAAAATCTTACAGAATATCTAAATCACAAAGAAAGGGAGCACATGAAGAAATGTACAAGATGCTTAAGTTGGATTAATAGAAGAGTCAAAAAGTGAGTGGAACAGCCCTATAGAATTAGTCTCTAAACCCCATGGAATTGCAGGTCTTGTAATGACCTTAGGAAACTGAACAAAATCTCAAACTTAGGTAGTTACACAATGCATATGGTAAACAAACATACAGAAAGATTAGGGAAGGTAATGTTCCTGACTGCACTACGTCTCACCAAAGGATCCTGGCAAATCTCTATAACAGCTGGAGTTAAAGAAAATAATGTTTTCTCAACACTTGAGGGATTATTCCACTAAACTTTTCTGGTTTAATTTATCCAAGTCTTTTGGGTTTCTATTATCATGGTGGGAATGGACCCCACTCCTAAGTCAGGGTATAATTAAAGTTAATGAAATTAGTATTGTTCCATTATTTGATGTTAGCAAAAAGTAGTGTTCACAGCACTTGCAATGTACTCAGAATTCAGTCTCTCTGCAATTCATGTGGAATTACTTGGTGGTGCCACATCTGAGTCTTTCAGCTTTTCACGGTTAGGGGTCGCCACAGCAGAACTCTGGTCCACTAATGATTGGCAGTGGATTTTTGCAGTGCCGAGTTGCCAGCCCGACACCCAACCTTCAAAGAAGGCACACCCATTCACGCACGCACCTACCTGCATGTCTTTAACATCACTCAACTGCAGGAAAGACATGCAGACTCTACACAGAAGGCACTCCAGCCAAGAAATGAATGGGAGAACCTCTTGCTGTGAGGCGACAATGCTATCCGCTGCACCACTGCGGCCTTACTGGCACCATATCTAATATGAATGTAAATTCTTTTTTTATTAGACCCATTACTCCTACTACTTTTGGAACTATCTGGGCATCTTTCTTCCACATTATTCTAATTTCTACCTGCAAATCCTGATATTTTATGACTACATGTCTCTCTGTATATAACAGACTATAATCACTAGGTGTAGCAATTTCAATGATCAATGCTACTTTTGTCTTCTTTCCCTAGACTACTACATCTGGTTTTCTTGTTTCTATTTTTTGAACTGTTGGTAGTGGATGATCCCATGTGATATATACACTTCACCACTTTCTATAATGCTTTTTGGTTCAAATGCTTCTCAGCTGCTTCTATATTGTAGTGTTTCACAATCCCCAGTGCAACAGTTTTACCACATTATTGCACCTTTCAGTGCACAGGTTCTCTGTCATGAATGTATCACACTAAGTAAGAAGATGCATGACTGTTTCATTTTTTTTTTTTACAGAACCTACATTTGTCTGTTTCTTCAGTATCAATAAAAATAATGTGCGTGGAATGAAGGCTGTCTCCTCAAAAATGAAAATCACAGCAAAAAATTCAGGAGACTGTACACATGCCCGGGTTATAATTTAAAACCAAAGATTTATTGTAAGCACTTTTATGTTGCCTCAGACAACCCTTCTTCAGACATTAAGTCTAATACATAGATTCACAGCTTTTAAAAGTAAGGCATTTCCAATAAGAAGATAAAGTCAAACCATATCACAAATGACATGACTCAAAACTAAAAAGCACATTCAAAAACAATACAATCTATTTGAAAATGCTAAATCAAACATCAAGTATTCTTAGAAGTAGTAAAATCCAACATCAGTGCCATTCATACTCCCATAACAAAAATAACTAATGGTCTTCATATTAAATGAAGATCCATAGACGGAGTTAAAAACTTATAGTTATAGTTAAGCATGTTATAACAGGTCTGAGAGATTGAGTGAGGAGGGAAGGGGAGGGTAAAGGGGGAGCCAGAGCCTGCAAAGGAAGGAATGCAATGATCAGACGGTGTGAGGCATGGTGGCTAGGGAAGGAGAGAGGAAGGGGAGGTAAAAGGAGTACAATAGATCATCATATGCCTGTCATTAACATTAACTACTTGATAAACCCTAGGGCTCTCTATAAATACTTAAAAAACCGCCAAAAGTTAATTGTTTAAGAGCTACGCCCTCACCATTTCTTAAAACTACAGTACTTACTTTCTCACTAATAATACATACTGAACCTTCAAATAAAACACTAAATGCCATTGTGTGTAAATTTATACACCTAAAAACCTACTCTTTGTCAAAAGGCAACAATATTGTACTATGTAGTACGTGTTTAAAAATAACACAAAAATGCAATGTCAAACATTGTCACTTATTAGAAATCTATCTTAACATCTGTCCTTACAAAACAGGATTTGTTGGATACAAAATTCAACTGTTGCTAAAATACTACCTGTACATGCCATGATATAATGTTAATATAGAGACAATAAAATTCTGTAAACAAGTTCCTACAAGTTGTATACTTCTATTAAATTTTTAAATGCAATTCTGAGAATAGGAAAATAATTAATCGAGGTGTTATGTGTTCCTAACCAAGGGTTTGGTGGGGATCATATCATTGAGACCTGGAGGACAAGCTGCATTTAATTTCAACTCCCACAACAGGATTAACTTGTTCCTAGAAGAGTTTTTGTTGGACGAGAGAATTGACGAAGAGTTCTACAAATTTCTCAAGGTTGATTTCCCACAACTAGCTACCATATTCGGAATTCCGAAGGTGCACAAGGATGTGCTGAATCCCCCTTTTAGACCCATTATTGCAGGCACTTACAGCAAAACCTTTCCTTTTGGTAGAATGGTTGATTTTTGGTCAAAACACACCCTTGCAGGGTGTCAGCACATCATCAGAGATTCGTGGGAATTTCTGGGGATTTTCACCAAAGAGCTATGGAGTCCAGGTATGATCTTTGTCACGGTTGACATCAAGGATCTTTTCTCCTGTATCCCCAAGGATGATGGGTTGGAAAGATTTACAGCTAGTTTGAGGAAACACAGTGGGTTAAGTTGGGAGAAGATCAGGCTCATTTCTGAATTCACAGAAATTGTACTTGACAACAACTTCATTTTCTTTGAAGGTGAATATTTTCGACAAATCTCTGGTGTGGCTATGGGGGCAGCCTGCGCCCCCATTTATGCCAATCTTGTGCTCCTGGATTGGGAGGAAGAGTTTGTACTGCATAGTGAGTGGATGGAATACATATCCTGCTATGTCCGCTACCTGGATGACCTGTTTTTGTTATGGAGGGGTGACATCACCTTATTGTCCAAATTCATTGAATACATCAACCAGACTACCACCTATTTAGAGTTTGTACACCAATACAACATGAGTGGAATCAACTACCTTGATGTGTACATATTTAATGATGGGGGGTCCTTTCAATCTAAGATCTATAGGAAGGACACATTTAGTAATGGTTATTTGGATTTTAGTAGTAGTCACCCCTACTCACAGAAACGTAGTATCATCAAAGGGCAGTGTATTCGGGCTGCGAGGATGACAACGCTCCAAGCGGACATGGAGTTGGAAATCAACCACATAGGGAGAATGTTTAGGGATAAAGGGTATCCGCCCAATTTGATCACGGATGTGACCAGCTTTGTGATACAGGAATGGGGGAAAAAGTACACACCACTTTTGGGGAAGGGACCAATCCTTCCTGATATTAGTAAGAAATGTCATGATAACAAAGACACAAACCAACATTCGAAATCTTACATTGTCAAGTATGGGAAACATGCAGGTGATGTTAAAAAAATTATTAATTCTAATTGGAACATCATTACCAGTGATGAGTCTATCAAAGATTTCGTTGGTGACAGGCCCACCTTTGTATACAAAACAGGCCCGAACATTAAAAATCTTATTGAATGGAAGGCCAATAGACAAGGGGGGAGTAACAACACACAGAGATGGGGGACTAGGAAATGTGGTAGATGCTCGCAATGTGCTTTCATTTGCGAGGATGTTTGTTGTACTTTAAAAAACATTAACAACAATAAAATTAGATTTGCCAATGGTAATTGCAATACTAAGCACTTGATTTATTTAGCTATGTGCTGCTCTTGTCCCTGTTATTACGTCGGGAAAACCGACAGGTTATTTAAAAATAGAATTTACGATCACATTTATTGTATAGGGAAGAGGGATGAGAACAATGCCTTATTTAGGCACATCTCTAAAAGTAAAACATGTGACAAGTTTAAATTTGGAATTTTGGAAGTAGTTAGGGAGAATCCGAGGGGTGGGGACATTAAGAGAAAGGTTGGAGAGAAAGAAATAAAATGGCAGTTGAAATTAAATGCAGCTTGTCCTCCAGGTCTCAATGATATGATCCCCACCAAACCCTTGGTTAGGAACACATAACACCTCGATTAATTATTTTCCTATTCTCAGAATTGCATTTAAAAATTTAATAGAAGTATACAACTTGTAGGAACTTGTTTACAGAATTTTATTGTCTCTATATTAACATTATATCATGGCATGTACAGGTAGTGTTTTAGCAACAGTTGAATTTTGTATCCAACAAATCCTGTTTTGTAAGGACAGATGTTAAGATAGATTTCTAATAAGTGACAATGTTTGACATTGCATTTTTGTGTTATTTTTAAACACGTACTACATAGTACAATATTGTTGCCTTTTGACAAAGAGTAGGTTTTTAGGTGTATAAATTTACACACAATGGCATTTAGTGTTTTATTTGAAGGTTCAGTATGTATTATTAGTGAGAAAGTAAGTACTGTAGTTTTAAGAAATGGTGAGGGCGTAGCTCTTAAACAATTAACTTTTGGCGGTTTTTTAAGTATTTATAGAGAGCCCTAGGGTTTATCAAGTGTTCTGATGAAGTGTATTTTATACATGAAAGCGCTCAACAACTGTTTTTGGCTTGTTAAATAAAGAGCTTGTGCTTTTATTTAAATCAAGAGTGGATCGTGGAATTTACTGTGGTACCAGTGTGTTATTTTGTCGATTGTTGCCTCCACAGTGACATTTGGGAATTAACATTAACTAACAAACTAATACATTGCATTTTAATGCTGTTTAATTTAAAATTAAGGAAGTTACAAGGTTTTTAACAGGGACTTCAGGCATGATGCAGTTTATAAGAAAATGTATTTGAAAGCAATGATATTCATCCTAATGGTACAAAACATATAAGTTTTTAACTCCATCTATGGGCCTTCATTTAATATGAAAACCATTACTTATTTTTGTTATAGGAGTATGAATGGCACTGATGTTGGATTTTATTACTTCTAAAAATACTTGGTTTGATTTAGCATTTTCAAATAGATTGTATTGTTTTTGTACATGCTTTTTCGTTTTGAGTCACGTCATTTGTGACGTGGTTTGACTTTATCTTCTGATTGGAAACTTCTTAGTTTTAAAAGCTGTAAATGTATGTATTAGATTTAATGTCTGAAGAAGTGTTGTGTGAGACAATGTGAAAGCACTTACAATAAATCTTTGGTTTTAAATTATAACCGAGGCATGTGTACTATCTCCTGAATTTTTTGCTGTGTTTCTCCAATATGTTCAATGGATTTTTTTATACTAATGTGTATGTAGTCCACTATCCTGGGAAGCCATTATTAACCTTTCATCATTTGGTTTCAACTCACCTCTCCTTATCCATTCCTGCATCATATCTTGATTAACATAAAGTTGTTGCAGGAGATTTCTACACTTGCCATTGTATTTATGGCCTTTCTACATTTCTTTCCTTCTCATCTAATACTTACATTTTTGTTTTACTTTTTGACACATTTAGTTGCTGTCTGAGTTTTGACTACTTCTCGTTTAGTTTCCATTCCCACTTGACACCAGAATCCTTCTGCTAAACTAAGCAGAGAAGTCATCTTAGACTTCCTCTCCTCATGTTTTAAAACTTTTGCTATGTTTGGATCTGAAGATGTTAGCAGATATGTATGCAGTCCCACAGCTGCAAATCTATATATTTCATCAGATGGTCTGATGAAGCTATGTTGTGAAAGCGCTTACCTATGGTCGACTACAATTAAAAGTGTTTTATGTTTTTGAACTCAGTTTCCTCTTTATGTTCATGAATTTGGACTGTGTTTTGAACTGCTCGTGGCCACTTGAATCGCTGGGATTTTGAACTGCTGGGACTCTGAGCTGCCTGTCTTTGTCTGTTGCTGGCTTTGTTTTTATTTTATTCTTTTACTATTATTACAGCAATGGTAGATATACCACCGATATTCCACCATTGTGTCCTCGTTTATTTTATACATTTCATCAACTTTGAGGAAGCCCATACATCCTTCAGAATGAGAAATATATAATCTTGGTATTCACTGATTTTTATATAACATTTGATAAGCATGAAGCCGTTTTCTTGTTTTCCTGTCCAACTGATCCAATATCTTTTGGGGTAAGTCAATCACAACAAAACTATAAGTTAGAGCAGGAAGAGCAAATGGGTTATCTTTGCGTTTTTTCAGAATCCTGGTAGTCGGATGGCTAACCGATGACATTTCTGGATAATTAAACCGAGAACCGAAATATTTAGAGGCAAAAATATACCGACAACGGATAGTGCACTGATTAAATAAAGCACAAAACCGACAGCAAGGAACGTCGTGGTCAGGGACTAGGCAAGGAATACAGTACGAATGAAAATCTTTATAAGGTATTTGCTTTCCACAAGTAATGCAATTATTAACTTTTACTGAAATCGGTAAGGAGCAAGAAAAAGTTTCCCCAATGGGGTACTTAGCTTTAAGTTGAAGACTTCGGTTCTGAAACTCGAAAATGAAAATTTCAGGAGTCGGCCGACCGGCACTTGCGAACTGCTTCTGCTTCGGGCACTGCATGGCAAGAAAGACTGATGTAATGGCATCGGCTGCATGTTTTATACCCCTGACGACCTGATGTCATGGTAGAAGGGACAGCAACCGATGCAGGACCCAAGACTTTGTTAATCAGGCCGACTGAGAGCAACCCAAATGTAATGACTGCAACAGTGAAACATGAAGAACATCAGGAAGAGCAAATGGGTTTATAGCTTGGGCTTTATTCCTAGATATCAAGGCTGTTTTCAGTATTAGTTTTAGTCTTCTAAAGTATTCCTTACTGACTGTTATTCATGTTTGTTCATGTTTTATTGCAGATCCTTCATCATTTCACAAATATTTATACTCTCTCTCCTGTTCAAGTTCATTTATATCACATTCCTGTCCCAGATTGATATTTTCTTGGTACTGCAACTCTCCTGCTTTAAACATTGGTTTTGCACATTTATTGAGACCAAATGATATTGTTACATCATCTAAGAAAGTTTTAACCACCTGCAGTTGTGCTTTCAACTCCTCGTCTGATGAACCATACAGTTTTAAATCATCCACGAAAAGTGGAATCTTTAAGTAATATTGATTCTCCTTGTAGGTTGCCCAGTGCCTCTGCTATCTGTTAGCAGCTAAAAGATTGAGTTTTAAAGCCCCAGGGCCAGGTATATCCTGCTGCATACTTGGATGATGTTTAAGGATTTTATCAGATGTCCTAAAACCAGCTGGATTAACCTGGAGTACTGTTAAAAGCAAGCTGGGTATGACAGAGCTTAAGTATTTGGGAAATGTGAAAGGCAGGGGAATGGCCTTTAGATGAAGTAACCTATACCAGGCACAAACAATAAGAGCATTATTGAGGCTAGCTAGATATTACCAGAAGATTTTATCTCAGTTTGTCACAATAGAAAGACCTTTAACTGATTTAATTGGTTGATTTGGGTGGCGAAGTGGTGCAGCGGTTAACATTGTCGCCTCACAGCCAGAGGTTCTGCGGTTCGATTCTCAGCTGGTGCCTTCTTTGCGGAGTTTGCATGTTCTCCCTGCGTTCACATGGGTTTCCTCCCACAGTCCAAAGACATAAATCTGGAGCATTTCTCCCCGGGCCTCCACTGAAAATAGGCTCTGTCCTAGTTGGACTTTCCCGGTCAACAAATGTTAAATAAATAAATAAAATGATTTAAAGAAAGGGAAAATGAACTATGGAAAAGGATAATGGTTTTAACCATATGAAGGGGTACTATGCTTAGAGCCCATTTTGGTGTTACCAGAGTTTTAGTAAGCCCCTTTTGATGTATACAGATGCTGCATAAGTGACCCAGTTTCAGTTTTCTCACAGTTCCAGGACAGGGAAGATGACCCCAGATGTGATTTACTCAACAGTCTAAGTAAAGTCAACGTACAGTATTCCATGACTAATAGGAAATGTTTAGTAATAAAATGGACTCTTTCTTGCCTAATATACTATCTAATGGGCAGAGAATCCTTGTTAGTAATTGACCATACCCCCTCATGTGACTTCACAAATAACAAGATGGTACTACTAAGTGCTGTCGGTGGCCCCTTTGACTTCACGTTAAGGTTCGATGTAAGATACCAATATGGCTTAATTTACAGCAATAACAATGGTATTCTAAGAGCATATAAATCATACAGTAGACACGAAACTGAAATTTTAAAGCTAGTAGAAAGCAATTTTTGCACAGTGTCTGGATTACTGGCAAGTAATATGTCCAAGTAAATGAACATAGTGTGAGCAGTGCTATATTTTGGGTATTAAGTGTATATCTGCAAGAGCAATCAAAGTAAGACAATATTTCCCATAATTTATTTGTTTATTTATTTGTCGTTTATTTACCAGGAAAGTCTGACTTAGCCATTGGCTCATCTTCAGTGGAGGCCCAGAGAGAAAAGTTCGACAGCAGATTCAAAAATATTTAAACAGTAGTTGAGTAATTATATACAAGGGGAGAAAGCCCTGCAACAGATTAAATATTTCACAATGAGTTAGAGAGAAAGGCTCCACAAAAAACACACACATAAAAACATTTTACAATGGCTGATAAGTAATTATATACAAGGGGACAAAATTCCCTTGACATATAAAAACATAAACACACATTTACAGAAATATTAAGAATACAATATGTACTGCATGTATCAAGACACACTGCAGACGTGGATAGCCCATGTCAAGCAAACTAATACATAATTATTCAAAATATTGACTATATTTATAATAGTGTATGGATGTGAAAAATAATAGTGTATTCTGCTGCCAAAATAGACAGAGGAATAGAATGAGAAGAAGAGGATTAATGAGAAGGAGGGAAAATTAAGGACATGGAGAGAGAGAGAGTTAATTATTGTTAGAAGGATGAGAATGTTTTGGAAGGACATGAGAAAGGAAAATAAACAGTAGTAAGTGTTGGCTGAAGAGGTAGGAGAGCACACATTAGTAATATATCATCATTAAAGTGAGAGCTTCCTTTGATGTTAGGCCTTTACTACCTGCTAACATATGGAGGTGTTAGTGAACTTAGAGTGAGAAAGCCATGGTTATAGTGAATAGGTGGTGATGCATCTGTTCTGAGGGCTGTGTGCATACATTTCTAGGTGTCACACTGATATCTCTTTAGATTGGTCTTTAAACTGGAAAGGTTGCTAGTGTGTTTAAGGGATGAGGGGAGAGAGTTCCAGGAGTGGGCTACGTAGCTGCAATAGACAGAGGTTCCTGCTCACAGGTGTGGTTTTGTAGTTAGCGAGGAGCATTTTATTTCCAGGTAGAAGTGACCTAGCAGGGTTGTACGTGTACAATAATTCTAGTAGGACTTTGCTTTATTCTGGTTTGTATATTAATTTGTGGACTAGGAGTAGTTGGGTGTAATTGAGTTGCTGGGGTAATTCAAGACAATCAAGCTGTTTTAGGGCTAAGCAATGATGGGTTCTGTTTGACGAGTTAGCACATTTAAGCATATAAGATACACAAAAGTGTTTCATTAGGATGAAAGAGGAAATGTTTGTTATATTAGGTTTTATCGCTTTAAAAGAGACTGCAAAGAGAAACTTTGTTGAATTAGTAGAGCAAGACCCAAGTTTGCTTACTGACAAATGCTGGCTCAGAGCATAACATTGTTGTCTCATAGCAATAGGTTCTCTGGTTTGATTCTCAGCTGGGGTGTCTTCTGCGTGGAGTCTGCATGTCTTCCCTGTGTTTGGTCTGGTCTCCTCCCACATTTCAAAGACATGCAGTAGGTGGATTGGAAACTCTAAACTGGACATAGGTGTGAGCATATGAGTGTATGGTATCTAAGAACAGCTGTGGCAGGGCTGGCCATCTGGTGGAGTGAACCTTGGCTCTAGATGATTGTCACAGATGAAGTGACACTCTGACCCCATGTGTAAAAATGGGAAAAGAGGCTGTGGATGGATGGATAGACTGTTAATACTGCATAAAAGGAGGGCTGAGGTAAGCCCATGCAGAGTGTTGTTTTCCCAGTAGTTGGGCAGTAGTTCTGGAAGAGAGACAGTAGAGTGAATGAAGACTTGGAAGAAGACAAAAGGAGGAATATTGAGGTGGGGTGTTTCTGTTACAGAAATCCAGAAAGAGAGAATGCTAAGAGGTTCAGAAAGAGAAAGAGAAAGAGAGAGAGAGGGGTACCCCAGATGTATGTGATGGTACGAAAGGTACTTGCTGTGAAATTTTGGTAAGACATGTTTTGGAAAGAACCTTTATGTTTTGGTATAATAAACTACATTGTGTTTTATAAGGCTGATTTATATGTAGATATAGATATATAATACATGCAATATTCACAAAACACCAAACATTTCCCCATGAATTGGCATAGACATCAACCTCCCTTTTCACATTTTTATACATGGAGTCAGGTGTCACATCAACAATGACCATCATCTAGACTCAATATTCACACAGCTTTCCTATAAAATTTAAATAACATAGGTTAGCACTGGTTCAGTATTTATAATATTGATATGTCCCTTTTCAAAGGAACTAGTAGAGTTTATTTATTTAAATAAATAAAATAAATAAAAAAATAAAATAAAAAATAAAAGACCCCATGTCCTTCTAATATTTCTGCCCCATATATGTAGACACTGCTTCAGAAGAATCATTTAGTAGTATAATTGGTAAAGGGTGTATTGAGAACCCAATGATCTAGTAAAGTAATGCTCCTTGTGTTGCTTGATTTTTATTAACCATCTTATCTGAAACAATGACATTTGCTAATGTTCTTCAAATAGTCTTTCAACTTACTCCTAGACCTACAAAGGTATTTCAGTTAAATATCTTTTTGTAAGTTATTCATGTTTGTTGGTACAACTTTCATGAAACTCTTCATGCAAGTTAGGTTATGTAGGGTCAGGGATTATTTTATATTATTTCCCAGACCATATGGGATGGTGCTTATAGGTTCATAAGTTCATAGGATGGTACTAGGCTATTGGCCCAGAGAAACTTATAAGCCTAGCCAAGAATTTCTTAGTTCATCCCTAAGAAGAGGGCAGTAGCTGTTATATCAATGACAACAGTGCTAAAAGAAAAGATGCTCAAGCCATCATTGATAAGCATTTTGTTTTCTGCAAAATAAAACAGTAGTATTCATTTTCCATGGCTAAAGTAGGGAATCGGCCATTTTCTTGACACCAGTCTGAAAAAGCAATACATTATGAACTGAATTTTAGGAAATTATTAGAAGGTAATGCTATATTTATTAGAAGATAATGCTATATTTTAGGTATTATTATATTTCTGCATATTGCTTATCTAGACTCAGATGTTATTTGGCGACCGTGCCCTGGCCCAGCAATCAAGGAGCCTCAATCCTCACCACTAACACCAGGGAGGACATTTCATATAAGAGGAAAGGATAACAAATACACACAGTAAAGTACAATTTCCCTTAAGTGCACACAGAGATCACAATCAGTCTGGGCCTGGTTGCTCCCTTGCTCTCCAGGTCCTCATTAAGACTCCCCAATGGCACAGCTATAGGGTCCAAATCTCAGCCTAGCTGGCAAGCTAACCTCCAGTACCCTCTCTGTCCCACCAGTGCTTCATGTCCCTGCCCAGGTAGTTGACACACCACACATACTTTGAGATAAGTATTTATACAACTTCACAGACACTCCTGGAAAAGGCTGACACAGATTCTCCAGCTGTGCCCCTTTACCCAGACTATACGGTAGTAATTTCTGCCACCACCAGCTAATACTTATCAGCTACCCAAAGGCCTTTAAAAGTGTGCCCAATTATTACTGTGCAATATTATTATCCAATTGGTAATGTGACTATTCAGTCTAAGGCTTCTTAGAGTTGTTTATTACAATAAACTCTATAAATATGCAATGTACTCTAGAGCTTACTTATCTATACACAAACCAGCCACAGGTAAAGTTTTTTTTAAATATTTAATAATAAATAATTAAAAACACAAGACAATACTACTGCACCACAGTGATATCTAAGAGTTCAGAGATCACACAGAAACTTAGAACAATACAGTAGGAAAGTTCTGATATAACAGAAAAACACTTGTATAACTTTCTTCTAAGTTCCTAGCTATTAGTACAAGAAAACACATTCCTAAGACACTACTTACATAAGACATCAGGCAGAGTGCTGATAAGTTTGATATCAAGATCAAAATGCTCACAGTCTCTCTCTGAACAATAGTTTTTAAACTCACTAACAAACATCTTTGTTAGGCCCTCCCAAATTACATCATTTTGACACTTAGGTTTTCCCAGTATACACATTACATCATTTTGACACTTAGTCTAGAGTTCCCAGGCCAAAAAACTGCATTATCTAGCAATCTAACACCTGCTCAGGAAACTACAACAATAAAAGACATTTCACATGTACACTCTAGCAATTATTCCTTAAGTTAAGACAATAGAAAGAATGTGTTCAGCCAGCCACTTCAGCACCACTATTTAGATCATTTTACATCAAAGAACATTTGAAATGCTTGGCTTAGTTTTCCTTTCAGCAGATGGCAATGTTGCTACAAACTTGAAGTTCACATTTTACAGTGTTTTCTTTCATTTAAGAACACAAGCCTGTATTTTACTTATATTTACAAATAATAGAATTACGTATCAAATTCTATATGACTAAGATGGCCTTCGCCCATCTTTCCCCAATCTTCACAGTTACGTAATTAGAGACAATATAACTAACTTTAAGCTGAGTCATTACTTTGTCTATCATTTGTTCTCTGTGTTCTTTAAGTGACAGTGTTGAGTCAAAAAGAAGGCTTAGGTGTATGAAATTGTCAAGTTCTTTTCTAGCTGGATTCCTTGTAACTCAAGGATTGTGATGGTATCTGTGGATTGTAACTGCTTATTAGACCCAAAGAGCATCTATATGGTATTTTTGATATTTATTGACAGACAGAAAGAAAAAAAAAGTATCTATTTATTTATTTCTTACTTGATAACCAGCTAGGTGGGCTGGTGTAAAGACCTTCTTAGCCATGATCCAAAAATACAGAAACAAAAGCATACCATACATAAGAACAGATGCAAAATCAAATGGTTTTGGAGGAAACAAATGCTTGTTGCATATTCTTATGCTTGTTACAGGCTCTTGTGTACAAAGAAAGGTTGCAGAGACAGAGTTAACAGTAAATTCAAATTGGTTAGAGTATTTACAGTGTATACATAAAGTCTATTTTGAATTTCACCAGCTCAGGAATCAAGCAGGACATTTTGGATAAAAGCACAGAAAGACTGTCATGCTGGTGGTAGCAAGCTTTTAAACATCAAAATTTCACAGTGACTGTCGTGCTGGAGGTAGTATGCTTTTAGAATTCAACATTTCATGATGGCTGTCTTGCTGCAGGTAGTATTCTGTTAGAATTCAACATTTCATGATGGCTGGAGGTGCTGAAATAATTACTATACAAACGTGTAGCAGCCACTGAACAGTTTTAATACATACCCTTTTTAAAAATAACTATAATAGTCTAAAAATTAGATACTTACTAAAAAAATGCTTTTATAAAACACATTTTAAATGTATTTTATAAAAACTTTTTTTAGTAAGTATCTAATTTCTAGACTATTATAGTTATTTTTAAAAAGGGTATGTATTAAAATTATTCAGTGGCTGCTACACATTTGTATAGTTATTAGTTTGGCACCTCCAACTGGTACCTTTTTGTAACTGATATTGGTTTCCTGGTTTAGGTACCTGACCTGTTTGGTTTTTTTTTGGTATTTCATGATGGCTGTCTTGCTGCAGGTAGCATTCTGTTTGATTGCAAATAATGTGGTCAAAGTACTTATACTCAGATTCCTTGTGCGAGTGTTCATAAAAAGGCCTTTATGGACTTTGTGAGAGATTTTGGGACTCTTAATTTGGGTGGAAGGCTGTTCCATAATGCTGGGCTTAGATGGGTGAAGGTGTGTTCTCTAGTAGCTTTTTTATATGAAGGTCTACTTAATGTGATTGCATTCTCCTGACTACTTTTTAGGGAGTAAACCTGGTCATGGATGGGTAGTTTCTATCTTAATGATATGCAATAGCCTCTGTTTATTATTTTGGGGATAACAGTACCCTGGAGATAATTGGACTATTTGGTGACTGGAAGCCATTATACATGTTGAAGAGGTTAGAATGCTGAGAGCTGCAGTCAGAAGGGGGTGAATCTGCAAATTTTATTTTCTGTTATCTGAAGTCTTTGGGAATTTTGTACTACGCGATAAAAGTAATCAGAGAAAGACTATATTCCAACTTAGGGAGAGGAACATTTTTAGCTAAGGAAAAGTCTGCTAAATGGAAAAGTAAATGAGAGATTCTATAGCAGAGTTTAATTTGACATATTACTGTGCTGGTGATTTTAACTATATGATTTTAAAAAGTTAAAGAAGGATCAGTGTTAAGTCCTAGGCATTTATAAAGACAAACAAGGGGAATGATGTTGTTATCGTAGTTATCAGTGATGCTAAAAAGAGGTAGATGAGGTAGTTTTTGAGGTGTTGTAAACAGCATGAGGCGATTTTATTTTAATTTTTTGTGTGGTTAATTAGAAGGTGATTACAATCAACCCAGGTGCATAGCTTAGGGAAAGACTGTTGTAGTTTGTTCTGGAGATCAAAGAGGCAGTGACTAGCTTGTAATGGAAGGATGTAATTTGCATATAGTATGATATCTACCCATTTACGTAGGGTATTGAAGTCCTTTTGCAACCAGTTTTCTACAGAATGTAGAGTGGGGCCAGAACTATTTATTTATTTTGTTTATTGGGAAATTTTGACTAGGCAAAGTCTGTTTTCAGTGGATGTCCATGGAGAAAAGCTCCACAAAAAGTTTCAAATGAAGTACTTACACTGTAGGGTAAAAGACAGACTTCAAAACATATTTCACATGAAGTACATACACAAAGATTTTTTTTAAATAAAAGGAAATAATTTGCATGACATGAATAGTACAGTTGTATGATAAAATGGAAAATACTCATTTACATGACATGGGTATTACAGTAACTGAATGGAGGGATGAAATCAGCGAGAAAAGAAGAGGAGTTTTGCCGGAACTGAATTCATCCTCAAGTCTAGGTGAGTACATGCACGTGGTGGATCTTGTTTTTAAAACTCTCACTAAAACAACACTGATGTATCACTTGAAAGACATAGTAGCAGTCCACAAAAAGCACAAAAACTGACATTCCATAAAAGAGTCACAAAGATGACAATGTGGACTATTGAGGATAAGAAAGAAAGTATGCATTTATAATATTATGTAAGAAGCCCAGTATTTCCAGACAGAAGATATTTAGAAAGATTAAGAGGGGAAATTAAAGGAAGGAAAATACTTACACAAGAAAAACTGTCAAAGGCTTCAAAGGGAAATTTGTATTCATTAGTAAAACAGATTTATGAAAACATTACATAGATCATGATGAAGGAACATTGGGCAACTTGTAAAAAGAAGCAACATAGGTTGTGAGAAAATATAAAGAACAAATCACGAAAG
Organism: Protopterus annectens; assembly: GCF_019279795.1. Classification (NCBI taxonomy): domain Eukaryota; kingdom Metazoa; phylum Chordata; order Ceratodontiformes; family Protopteridae; genus Protopterus; species Protopterus annectens. The sequence continues at coordinate 1,026,211,668 of NC_056729.1, forward strand.
GTATAAAAAATAAACATGGACACGGGAAAGAAAAAGAGATCTGGTATGGTATAATATTTATGCAAAGGAGAAAGCTAAATTAATCAATACAAAAAAGTAGCTCCAACGATATTTGAAGAGAAATATAGACAAGGGCACAGGATGTGGGACATTTCACAATATATAAAATAAGATCAAAAAGGGGATGTGAAAAAGAGGATTAGTAAGGTAAAAGATTAACAAACTGAAACTGAAGTTCTGTTTTATCTGTGAAGTGAAGGGTTTAGTGTGGAGAATCCAACACAGGCAATATTAAAACATGTTGGAATTTCAGGTCCTCTGATTAAGGAGCAACATGTGGAGCAGGAGGCATCTGAAGAATATTTGCAACAAGATGATGCTGTGCTGTCCTCTATAGGACATTAGTATGACAGTTCAATTGAAGCTGCACAGTGGGGAAGGAGCAGGAAACAATCGCAACTCTGATGCAGGTAATGTTGCAGAGTGATGGGCTAAAGGGTTCCCATATGAAGGAGCAGCATATGAAGCAGAGTGCATCTGAACAGGATATGCCAAAGGAAGATTTTCTGTAACTTTCTGTAGATTACTCACATGAAATAGAGAGCAAAGAAGACACTTTCATTCCAGAAGAAAATCATTTACTGGAAGACCTGCTTGATTTAATAGATATGTTTAGACATATTAAGATAGATGAAAGATGTAGATTAAAGAAAGCAAATAAGATCCAGCATGTTAGAAGACTGATAAAACAGATAATAGTAATCAAGACTTTTAAGAGAAATTCACATGATAGAGAAGAAATAAACAGAATATAGTACCATACAGCTAAACTAATAATAGATAAAGTTGTGATGCCCCTGCACTGGCCTGGTAATCAAGGAGCCTCAATCCTCACCACTAGCAGCAGTGAGGGACATGCACACTGGGAGGATGACAAGTACACACAGAGTAAAGTACAATTTTCCTTAAGAGCACACAGAGATCACAATCAGTCTGGGGCTGTTTTCTCCCTCTCTCTCCAGATCCACAATAAGACTCCCCACTGACACAACTATAGGGTTACAATCTCAGCTGAGTGATCAAGCCAAAACCTCCAGCACCCTCTCTGTCCAACCAGTGCTTTGTGCCCCTGCCCAACTAGGTGACACACACACACACACACACACACACACACACACACACACACACACACACACACACACACACACACACACACACACACTTTGAAATTTGATTTATATGCAAACACACAGACACTTTTGGGGAAGGCTGGCACAGCTTTACTAGCTATGCCCCCTTCTGCCCAGATTGTAAGGTAGTAATCACTGCTACCAACCAGCTCTACTTATCAGCTACTATAAGGCCTTTCCCAAAGGGTGACCAATTCTACTTTGTAATATTACTATTATCCAAATGGTAAGTGTGTCCAAGATTTTAAGGCTAGTTTAGGAGTGGCCTGTACAGTGTTACCAAATATATATGCAAGTACTCTAAGAGCTTAAATATCTATAAACAAACCAGCCACAATTAAAAGGTTTAAATATATTTAATAATAAATAATAAAAGCACAAGACAATACTCAATAACTCAACACAGTGACAACAGAGTTCAGAATTACAGGAAATATTTCAAAACAACATTGCAGTCTCACATAAATACAGAAAACATCTAAACTACTCTTTACAGTATTCCTATCTATCTCTAAGAGAAATATTATACCTAAATCTTACTTACATAGCCAGGCAAATGCAAGTGCTGAATGAATGTTTCTAGGTCCAAAGACAAATACAAAATGAACAGACTTGCTCTGAGAGATAGTTCTTAAATTAATAATACACATTACTGCTGGGTTAGCTGGATGACATCACTACTTGACACCTATGTATCAAAAATACTTATCTCTGAGAAGCTTGTCTGGAACTGGAAGTCATAAAACAGTTAAAGACTTTTACCTTTGAAACCTGTAATTATTTCTCTTTCCAGACAATAGAAAGAATTTCTACCTGCAGACATCCTGTCTCTTTGCATTAATTAACGTTATAGCACAGTTGTAAACAATTTCAACTTATTTTCTCAGAGTTTTGCAAGTTAAATCTGTATGTTCCACCTTCTACCATGAAAACATACATTTGCACAGGCATATAATGTATGCACATTTCTGCTCTTTTCCAGCAGGGTACACTGTGTGTTACATTTGTAAGACAAGCAAACACATCATATTACTATTCACAAATAACATAGAATTATTTACAAAATTCCAGCTAGCTGGGCTGGCAGCCTTCACAAAAGTGTTACCACAAAAACATAGAGTAACAAGGGAAAGGGAGGAAGCAAGTAACATGGGACCATGAAAGCATGGAATTGAGAAAACTGTAAAACAATTAAAACAAGGAGTATCATAATTGGAAGAACATAAAAAAGGGAATAGATCATTAGGAAGATAGATGTGATAAAAGGGCACAGTATCAAAACAGATCAAGATTTATCATATAATATTGACAATAATAAACTAAAATTATTAGCAAAGGCAGAAGCTTAGATATGCAGAGAAATATATAGGAAAAGTATAAACTAAACAATTTATAGAATACACAAAAAACGTTTTTATAGAGAACTGGGAAACAAAGCAAAAAGAGCAGAAACACCACTAAAAAGAAGAGGCACATTTTGGAGAAGCATTTATGATGACCCTATTGAACATAACAAAGATGCTGAAGTGACAGAAGAATTAAAAGAAACTGTAGGAAGCTCTAATGTAGAGGATATTAAATGAAATGAAGTAATGGCCAGAGAAATTGAGACACAACTGAGAAAAGCTCCTATCTGGAAAACTTCAAGCCCAGACACAGTACCTAACTTCTGGCTGAAAGCATTAACATCTTTACATGAAGATTTAGCCCTGAGTAAGAATTAGTTATATGCATAACAACAGGAAAAAATGGGACTCTTCCTTAACAGTGAACCTGCAAACCATATTAAAAACGATAGCCCAATAACATGCCTCATGGCAATATATAAGCTATATACTAGAACTGACGCAGATAGAATTTATAGTCATATAGAAAAAAATTAGTTATGGCAATAGAACAATAGCGTAACAAAAGAAAGTCATATGGAACAAATAATCATTTGTTACTAAATTAAGCCATAGCATAGAATTGTTAAAAGGGAGAAAATCTATGTATGTCATAGAAAGATTACAAAAAAAACACATTTGGCAGCATTCCATATTCATAGATAAAAGGAATAACTAAAGATGTATAAGATACACCTTACCTTGATCAATTATATTACAGTAGCCATGAAATGGCAGAAAAACACTTTGCAGGTGAGCCATGGCTCAGAGCAAATTATCATCCTAGATAAAAATTTAAAGGCAGATATTCCAGGGTGATTGTCTGCCACCACTGCTGTTCCATCTTGCCCATAACTCATATACTAAACAGATTAGGCTATGGTTACAATTTGGCTTCCAGAAACCAACCTTATTTAAACACGTCTTGTCTACCTTTTGTGGATGATTTAAAATGGTATAGTTCATTAGATAAGGAGTTGAAAATACAACTACAAATGGTTAAAACTATCCCAGATGATAGAATGGCATTTGGTCTTTATGAATGTCAAATATAACATTTAAAACAGGAAAGCTGTGACACCAGAAAATTTCAACCTGTGAGAGGAATGTGATCTAAAGGAATTTGTGCAGAAGGGTGTGTAAATATTTTGGAATAGATGAAGGATCAACAATTAAATACAAACAAATGTGAATAAAGATCAGTAAGTAATACTTCAGAAGACTAAAACTGATACTGAAAACTGTCTTGACTTCTAGGAATAAAGGCCAACCTATAAATCAATTGCTGTTCTTGTTTTAACGTGCAGTTTTGGGGTGATCATTGGGCCCCAAATTTATTGGATTGATTAGACACAAAAAAACAAGAAAAATGCTTTATGCTGATCAAATTATATAGAAATTTCAGTGTACCAAGATTATATATTTCCCACTCTGATAGAGGTATAGGCCTCCTTGAAATTGATTACATGAAAAGATCTGCATTCACAGGATACATACATATCTGCTGACCTCATCAGATCCAAACATAGTGAAGGTTTTAAAACTTGAGGAGAATAAGTCTTGCCACAATTTTGCTTAGTTTAGCAGAAGAACTCCTATGTCAAGCAGAAACGGAAATCAAACCTGAAATATACAAGAATCATACTGCAACTGAATGTGCTAAAAACAACAACAACAACAAAGAAAGAATAGAAGGAGAAGGAGCAGATGAGAAGGAAAAATGTGGAAAATCCATATATAGTGACAAGTATATAGATGTCCTAGAACAACCCTATGTTGACCAACAATTGAACCAAGAATAGTTAAGGAGAGGTGAATTGAAACCAAAAGATGAAGGGTTAATAATGATGGCCTAGGACAGTGGACTACTTACACATTGGTTTACACTAAAAAGGTGGGAGAAAGAGACAAATGCAGGTGCTGTAAAAAATGGAAATATTCCCAGATGTTGTTACTGTGTGTTATGCACTTATGGTAGAGGGCATATTTACTGAAAGGCACAATTATGTGGCAAGACTGTTGCATTAGGGATTGTGCAAACACTACAATATAGCAGTAGCTGAGAAGAATGGGAAACATGAACCACAAAGCATTATAGAGACTGATGAAGTGTATATCACATGGGATTATCTATTCCTTACAATTCAAAAAATAAATGCAGAAAAAAACAGATATAATGGTCCATGAAAAAAAGACAAAACTAGCATTGATCGCTGAAATTGCTACACCCAGTGATTACAGTGTCATACGTACAATGAGACACAAAGTCATAAAATATCAGGATTTTTAAGCAGAAATGAACAATGTGGAAGAATACTCAGATAATCCCAATAGTAGTAGGAGCAATGGGTCTAATAAAAAAGACTATACAGTTTTACTTTGATATGCTACCAGTGCATGTAACCCCTTATGAATTACAGAAGGTGATAATTCTAGGCACATTAAGGGTGCTGAGAAGAGCACTCTCAGCATCAAAGACTGAAACAACACTAATTACATGAACTCTAATAATTACCTGAGTTAAGAATGGAGTCTGTTCCTGTCATGGTATTAGAAATTCAAAAGACTTAGAGAAATTAAACCAAGAGAGTAACCAAAGCAATATTTTTGAGAAAAGGAGCTGAATGAGTTGAAACATTAGGAATATGTCAGTTATTGTAGGAACATAAAGTACTGACTGATTCTGTTTAGTCAGAGGACTGCAGATGATAGGTATATGCTTTAGTAATATGTTCGTATAGTGCTAAGAGTTTAAAAAGAGAGAAGAGCTGGAAGGTAGAGCGGATATGATCATGGATAAGAATATATTTGCCTAGTGTGATATTTGAGGGTAGAAGCATTTGGGTAATATAGTTTATAAGAAAGAAAACATCCATCTGTCTGTCTCTCTATCTTCAAAATAAAAGAATGGTGTTCATTTATGGTGGCAGAAGTAGGGAATCTGTATATTTATGTATGTGTGGGTGTCAGATAGTGTGTTCTACAGCAGTCTATTTGACTGTGTGTTTGGGTGGATAAGGATGTCAAATTACATGACTTTGAGTGTTTTTTTTTCAAACAGAGAAATGTTGAATATTATATAAGGAAACAGAGTGTATGTGGAGAACAGCTAGTTATACCTTTGTATTCTGACAGCAGTGATCTTTTATTTATTTATTTATTTCCAGTTTGGTTACCGGGGAAGTCCACTGGGCCAACATGACCTGTTTTCAGTCGAGGCCCGGGGAGAAAAGCTCCAAGAAAGCATTGTACAAATTCAATTACAATAAAATACAGGAGTATACAAGATAAAATTGTAAAGAGAGTTAAAAAATAAGAATATTCACAAGCATAGTTAGCAGAATTCATAGAGAGAGAGGTGAAGGGTTATACAGTTTCCTTTGAGCAATGGCACTGAAGTGTTGAGTGTGGAAGTCAGTTACATATATAAAGAGAGAAATTCTGATCTGAAATGATAAAGTTCTGTGTGGCAATTATTTATGTATTTGCTCACTCTATGATCACAATAAAACTTCTGAGTTGTACACACACTCATACTAATGGCTGTAACTGATGGTTGTACGTGTGCGTGTGTGTGTGTGTTTTGGATTGTGTGAGTGTGTTTATCAAATCTGTGAGTGTTTTAGTTAGGGTTAGAGAAAGGACAATGCTAGGGGATGGATAGTTTTATGAGTGTTTGATGGTATATGGATGTGTCTGACTGTCTTGTGTAGTGGTACTGTTTGGAAGGGGGGTTTGTAAATAAATGGATATGCCTAGGGTTGGGGCAGAGCCAGGGTTAGGTATAGCATGCATGAGTAAGGAGATGCAGGCCTTTCCACCTTACTCATGCATGCTAACCTTAAAACTGTCCCTGCCCCTTTCTCTAGTTCCCTCTTCAATAATTTACAGAACCCTCTTTCCATAACAGTATCACTTTTCAGGAAAATTTTATCTCAAATGATTGCTAGGGTTTGGCCTTAGTAAGCTGAAAGGGAGACCATGTTTCCTTTTTGCTCACTAGATCTTATGAATTATTTTTTTTGGTAAGTTTGCTTCTAAACTGGCTTGTGCTGTCTGATTTTGTGTTACAATATCGACAATCAAAATATTGACACAAAAATATCTAAAACACATAGGGCCAAATTCAGAAAAGTTACAATGAGGATTTTGTTTTCAGAGAAAGTCTTATCACAGTGCTTTTGCATGAAGACATGCAGCGCCAAAGTGGGTCTCCACAATTGTACTAGATGTTAAAGAGACATTGCAAGGAAGAGGCATATGATAATTAGTGATATGCTCTCCTTTAGAGCAACCTGAGTAAAGGGATTTATGCAGCCAAGCAATTCAGAGACTTAGCTGCATAAATTAGCATTGCTACTTCTGGACACTTGCCTTAATGAACACAACCAAAAGCTCATGTTTACCTATCAAGACAGAAGTAAGTGCTGGTGAGTTTAGTAGACAGGTAGTGTTACTGTTTGTATGCATGTATGTATGTGTGTGTGGCTGCATATGTGAGTGCATGAGTAGGTTAGGTGTGTGTGTTTGTGTGTGTGTGTGTGTGTGTGTGTGTGTGTTTGTATGTGTGTTGTTAAGTTTTTGGGGGGGGCTAGTGTACAAATCCTGCAACACTGAGGGTCCCACTAGAAACCAGGGACAACTATGAAAACATGGACCAGGAGGACCAATAAACACCAGGGAGAATTTTGAAGATGCAGGTTAGGAGAACCACTACACAACAGGGAGAACTCTAAAGAAGTGGGCCAGGGGACCACTAGACACAAGGAGAACTCTGAGAATGTGGGACAGAGGGGACACTAGCCACCAAGAATTTCACTTTCATCTAATATCTTAACTGAGTTATACTAATGTGGGTCTGGGGGGGGGGGACTAGGCAGCAGGGATACTCTGTACAGAGAACTTTAAAGGCACTTAATTAGAAAAGAAAACACGGACGGGGGAACTACTAGATACCAATGATATTATGAATAGCGTTTCATAAAAGCATGAGAAAGGATTCCAGCCCTGTACTCTGTCACCAAGGATATTAATACTTTGCACCACCACTAATCACCAGGGATGTAATGTGAATAATACATAAGACTTGGGGGAAAAACAGTAAATTACAAGGCTTTAAACCCTGCACCTTTACCACAAGAAGCACAGCATTAAGCTGTTGTACTAACTGATAATTTAGTAGAGAAAGTTTTTTTAACATATAATGTGGATCTTGGGTAATTTTTAATGCCGGCAACAGGTCATTAGTTATGAGGGAGAGGGAAAGGTAAAGCATAGCTCAACTTCATAAAGCAAGATATCTAGACAAACCAAAATTAATGGTGGGACAAATACATAGAGTCAGGGATGGAATTTAATTAGTCCTCTTAAAAATGTAAAAAGTCACTAGAATAACAGCTTTTAAACTAGGTTGCATTTACTGAAGGATACAAAGTGTGAAACTCAAATGTTTGGCATTAATGACTGACTGTAGTCATCCACGATTTACCAGGGTAGGAAAAAATGAAACATCGGGAACATTCTGACACCACAGGGACAGGTATGGGTATGTGGAAAGTGTGTGTGTGTGTGTGTGTGTGTGTGTGTGTGTGTGTGTGTGCGCGTGCGTGTGTGCGTGTGTGTGTGTGTGTGTGTGTGTGTGTGTGTGTGTGTGTGTGTGTCTGTGTGTGTGTCTGTGTGTGTGTCTGTGTGTGTGGGTGTGTGTTTATGTCAGTGAGAAAGTGAATGGTGAAGTGCGTGTGTGGGTGTGTGTGTTTATGTCAGTGAGAAAGTGAATGGTGAAGTGCCTGTGCTAACATGATGCATCGGCTGCCATTGTTAACTACCAAAGAAAGTGCTGATTAGCACTCTTGGTAGTTAATAGTGATTCACAGTCATGCAGATTAGCTGCTAGTGAGGTCCTTCCTCATTATGACTAATGTGTCTCTGAATCTGATAGTACTGCATTGCAGAAATGGAGCCTTTTTAACATAGCTCTTACTACAAGCATTAAGGTTCTTTCTGAATCCTCAAGATCATATTTCTGTTCTAACAAATGCTTTGTCTATCTCTAAACTAATATTCTCGAAGTAATTTAGTATTCTCTTCTTGCCCTCCTTCATCCTTCAGCTTTCACCATTTCACTACATGGTTGAACATTAACTTATATGAACGTGAAACATAGCATGGTTAGCTACTACAGTTGTTTGTTTCATTCCTACTCTCATTGTGGAAGGCTTTCAGTTAATTTATTTCCTCCCTTTGTACTACTGTATGAAGTGCTTCCTGCTCTATTCACTGTGTACGTTATGACTAGAGGGGATAGAGGGCATTATAAGGATACTCTGTGCAACTTTAGTGTTGTGTTTGAGATAAATTGTTTTGTCATGTTCCCTGAAACTGGATAAATGGATGAAATATAAATATTCAGCATCAAAATTGTTATGCTAGACAACAGCTTGTTGGTAGTTTTGTTAAGGCATTCAGTTATCCTGAATCTTTGCAAGCAGAAGTTAGAGCCCTTGCTGAAGGTAAGCCATCTGATATATACCACTGCCTCAATGAACTATAGTTTTCAAATAATGCCTATCTCAGTAACTAATATATATATATATATATATATATATATATATATATATATATATATATATAAACCTTGTTACATAACATATCTTGAAGATGAGCATTATTATAGATAGAAAATCAAAAGCGAAATCAAACATAGAATAGTTGTGCACTGTACATTAAGTACAACTTAAGATGACTGCAGCAGTTTAATAAAAAAATGCATGCTATGGCAGGGAAGAGTATATTCTACTTCTTCAGTCTTGTGTGACCACAGAGTTTATATATAATTAGCAAGGTGTGTGGGTAGGACAGGGAGCTTGCCCCTTGCAAAAATTTGGTTTCAGATGTGCTCAGTTCCTTTGTACATTTTGTATTTAGATATTTTTGTCTATATTTTGAGTTTTGATATTATGAGCATTAGAGCAATTTTAGTTCATCTATACAGATCTATATATGTGTGTGTATATATATATATATATATATATATATATATATATATATATATATATATATACACACACACACACACAGAGATTTAAAGACAGATAGTGAAATAAAAATATCAGTGAAGCCCAGTATGTCATAAACTTGAAGCTTAAGATCTTATTTGTTTTTTCAAAGTAGAAGAAGGCGTAAACTTTTTCCCAGAAAATATGCATGCTAAGTTAAAAAAAAACTTTTTCCCCTCTTTCTTTCCCCATTTATCTCTATTTTCTTGCCTTTTACATTAACCTTCTCAATAAATCAGTATCAGTGGATTATCTGTTCATTTATTTCCCTACTATCTTTTTGCTGACCAAGTTGGCCCCACTAGGCCTATAGTTTTCAAGAGTAGACCTGAGTAGTATTCATACAGACTAGAGGAAATTTATCCAGGGTACTAGAGGAACTCCCACAGTGTTTCATTAAGTGCCATGGGATTTTTAACCAGCTAAGCTATCACCTTTAACAACATGCTACCACCTACTCAAACAGATAAGTTTTTTGTTTTTACGTCTTATATGAAGGGAGGCATCTTAGGATCTCAGAAGAGCAGCAACCCCCCCCAACACAAACATACACTCATGAGTCTTTCTACAATGTGCTGCCAGCAATGAGACATGAATCCATGCACTTGAAAATATACAATTACAACTTACATCCTTCTGTTCCTCCTAGTATTATAGATACATTTGCTATCTTCTATAGCCTCTGATACTCCATTTTACGTATTTTTTTTTCAAAAGTGCTATTTTCTTAATGAAAATGATCACTGTGTATCCATTCCTCACTACTTCCATCACCAAACAAAAGCAGTTTTCCTTACTCATTAACCCGAGTACCTTCTCATGGCGCCTCTGTGTTTAACACGCCGAGTGCGCCATGAGAAGATACTAATTGCAAGCTGTTATCCCCGAATGCCTTCCACAAGCACGAGTGATTTTATAGTCACATTTTAAATGAACTGTTAAAAACTAAGCTGAAAAAGTACATGAACTTTGTCAGTTACCTTCTCAACTTAGTTTACAGTGTGGAGTAACATAATGCTACATTTGATTTTTTAAAGAACATCTGCTTGATGTGCACTCTGTATCTTGTGATCACAGCAAGCCGGACACATACACGATCAAGAGACTTAAATCCATGTTAGGCAATTGAGAAATTACAACTTTTGAAGGCTAGCAACTTTAGTCCTAGGCCCAACCATTTATTCCCCTATCCAGAACAGATTTCCCATCCATTTATCTAAATTACAAACATTATTTGCTTTACAGAAAGGGGAAGTGTATCCCGGAGGTAGTGAATTCTTTGTTTGAAATTCCTGTCAATGCTAGCCCTATTTGCGTTACAACTATGAACCCATGTCCCTACCCTACTTGCTTTCATTTCGGTTGTCTTCCTTCTTAAAACATGCATTAAATTTCTTGTAAAAAGACAGCAATTTAGATAAAATGGGCACTGTACAATCCAGTTCAAAGTATTACACTTAGCCAAGAAGCTGAGGAAACTGTCCCAGATGTGATCTGCTGGTGGTGCGGTAGTGCACTCAGTTCCAGTATTGTAGGTCTAAGGGTCGATTATTTGTCTTGCCTTTTTTTAAATAACGGTGTTGGTTTTACCTCGTCCAGGTCATGTGTGGTGGATCTAAGCCAGAATCAGAGTTTTTCCTTTGGACTGTGTGGCTCTGAGAACCAGTATTCCGTCTATGGGTACATCGTTGCCTTCCCTTCGCAGGATTGTAATGGCATCATGTCAGGGCTGGGCTCCTGGTGGAAGAAAACCCTTTACCTCACGGGGCGTGCTGTGCTGGCCACTGCTGCTTATTTCTTACATGAACTGCTAGCAATTAGGTGAGAGGCAAATTGGTAAACAGTATCAGTGGACCCTCAACCATAATTAATATTTGATGTAGTAACCCAGGACGAGTAATGCATAGGCTGACATATTTTCTTGTGTTTGTTGTGCTTTAGCTTGCAACTGATTTCCTTGCAGGGGGTGAGACATCTTGATACCAGGATGCAGGTGTTTTTATGTATTGGCAAGAAGGCTCAGGCTCAATGCCACATCCAGGAAAGTGCCCGTGTTTATGCACAGCGATGTGACCTTTCACGTAAACAGTCAAGGACAGTCTCTGTGCATTGGGGGAATGAAGCAAAGTGGCTTTGACCAATAAGACAAAAAATTAAGACGCTGAAATAAGCAAGCTGTTTAACCCGCTATTTATTTCCTAATGCAGTTAATATAGCAGAAATACTAAGAGTCTTGAAAAAAAGTGAAAGTGCTGATGAGAGCTGTGAATGTGTAGCAGAGAATTTACATCTGCACCATTCTGTTTCAGCAATTGGTTCTGACACGACAGGCATCGCATCAGTGTACCAAATATTGCTCAGATGGAACATTTAATTTTCAGTAGAGTCTGCATAAATGTCTAACTTGGTATGTTTTCAGTGTAACGCTAGAGTACTGTGCTCAGCAAATAATCATGCAATCACAGACCACCAGGCCAGTTGTATCAAGGCAATGTCATGTAAAAACACAAACCCTCCATATACAAGGTACTTTATATTTTTGTTGTGACAGTTTTGTGGTAGTTTTAAAAGCATGTCACATTGGGAGTAAACTATATATAAGGTTTCCTTAGTACTTTGGAGTACTTAGCACTTAGCCAATGCTGTCATAGCTACAAAAATAAGTAACACTGACTTGGGGTTCGACAGTATGTAGGCTAAATATAATGGCTCTCCCACTAACAAACTGTGTAACAGTGAATTGTTTCATGGTTGGTCACTTTTTGGGTAGGCTGACTTACAGTATTTATTGGCTACCATGACGAATCTACTAGAGGAAGCTATAAAATGTTTTTAACAATATATAGTATTAGTATATGTAATGACTAAAACTGTAGTGCTATGTTGGACAGTAAGAGAGGCGTATACTTTTTGTTTTTAACTCATACATGTGTCACAGCCATGCATGCAGATGAGTAAGTATGACATCACAGAAGCATTTGTAAATAAGTACAAGTAAGCTCCAACAACAGAGCACACTCTGCTAATATAGCATGCAATTCTGTAAGAATAGCTAAGCACATAGAACTGCATACCCCCAAGAACGTTTTTTTTTTATTCCTCAACTTACCATCCAGCCTTAACCCCTGACTGCTCTGTCAACTCACTCATTCCCATGTAAGAGCCCTATTGTCCATCTGGACCATTTGTTACTTATGGTAAGAATCAAGTTAGTCTGGACTAAGCGCCATCATCTCTGCAATATGGATTGGGATTTTTGTTTTAAGCCATTGGATCACCTGCATATACTTATACTGGGCTGTCACAATGAGCATACTCAACCCCACTTGTTCTTACCAAAAGGCTCTGCTCCCCTTGTATACAGCACCTCCATGTAATCTGCATTTTCTACTGAGGGGGGAATGCTTCCTTTTGGTTCTTGTGCATACGTAGACATACTACTCAAGTGGTCACGTAGCAAATGTTTCGTTTTGGTGCTTGTGAATACTTGTCAGGACTAGTTTTGTAAATTCCACTCAGTTTATTTAGTTGTGATAGAAGGAAGTATTTTTTTCAGAGATAATTAAGGGAAATGTGGTTTATTTATGATAAACAGCAGCTCGGATATACTAATGAAGGGGTCATTGGGGGGAATGTTTCATTTTGGTTCTTGTGCATACTTGGAAGGGCTGCTGAAGGGGTTGTCGATGGAAATGTTGCATTCTGGTGCTTGCACATAGTAGGACAGACTGCTGAAGGGGTCACTGGGGAGTTGTTTCATTTTCGTGCTTGTGCATACTCAGATATCAGATAAAGAAGTTATGTACTCACCATAATGTTCCATCTGTGCTGTCCATTTTTTTTCTTTCTTCATCAACTACCTACCCTCCAAACCCCTGATATATATATATATATATATATATATATATATATATATATATATATATATATATATATATATATATATATATATATATATATATATATATATATATATATATATATATATATATACTCCTGTTAAAATGCCAGGTTTTTGTGTGTCAGCATGAGCCTCAGACTAGCATTCATTACCAAAAACAGAAACAAGCAGCTCAGTACTTATGAGGGTTCATACCGCCGAATGAAACCCAAGCTGCTGTTCCCTGGAAGAAAACAAAACCACATATAAATATAATAAATGCCAGTACACAATCTCATCATGCAAAGAATAGAAGGATCACTGAAAGCAGGTAAGAGAGGGGAGTCATGAGGAGACTTTTGAAGGCAAAAAAAAAAATGCCAAACTCGACAATTCTTTGCTGACCACAGCAGGAAAGAAATTACCTTGGGCGATCTCGAAGACTATTACAGCAATGAAGATAAGGAGATCTGCAGTTAATGTTGTCTGAGTGCGTGTAATACATTTGGCCAGCTTATCCATGCTTAACCAAAATGTATTCATGTATATATATATATATATGTGTGTGTGTGTGTGTGTGTGTGTGTGTGTGTGTGTGTGTGTGTGTGTGTGTGTGTGTATGTGTGTGTGTGTGTGTGTGTGTGTGTGTGTGTGTGTGTGTGTGTGTGTGTGTATATATATATATATATATATATATATATATATATATATTATATATATATATATATATATATATATATATATACATATAAGCATATAGATATGTCCTTGGCTCACAAAGTCACTAGTGAGAAGTATCATTTGTTCAGGGTGGGTGGGTGAACTGAAAATGATGTCAACAGAGCAGAAAATGGATCTAGAGGTATTGATAATACCAGGATTGGACCATTAGGAGCAGAATAAAAAGCAGAATAAAAAAGCAATAGGAGCAATGGCAATATGTGAAGTGTACGGTCATGCAAGTGGCTATAACTTGTGGGTGTGTGAATATATATGTGCATGCAGAGGGCAAGATTCTTAACTGTTCCTGGCTTTTTCCCTCAAATGTGTGGTCAGTTTCTCTTACAGTTTGTGGCTTTCTTGTAAATTGTTGTGGACTGCAGTCACTGAATAATAACAACTATGTGATTTTCAGACTTCATATCCTTCAGAACATGCTTACTGTGACATTACCTGCTAAGTATATAAGACCATTATTTAAAATATGTTCCTATTTTGGGTTTCTGTCTCTGATTGTTAAACTAAGAGGTTGAGGTTCATGAGAGATGCAAAAAGTTTGCAATATATTTTGGGGATTTTTCCTGGCTTTGTCAGTCGTGTGTGGAATTTAGATGGGAGGAAGGGCTCAGTAATGTATAAGTGTTAATACTATTTCATAGGTTCATAGGTAGGTACTAAGCTATCTGCCCGAGGACATTTATAAGCCTTGCCAGAATCTGTTGGCTTTTGCCTCACTTTTAATTTAGTTTCCTGGGCCTCTGTCTAGCAGGGCCATTGAAGTGATCCCCAGGGTGAATTTATGATTTCTCATCCACTCGTCAAGATTTTTCTTGAAGAGTTTTAGTGAGGTGCTCTGCCTAACATAAACTGGGACTCTATTCCAGAGCGAGGGAAGTCTCTGGGACAGGAATCTATCCCTCCAGCATGTCCTGTTTATTGTTGTGTTGAGGTTTAATTCACTGGAGCATGTGGCTCTCAGAGATTTGGTTTTCTTGAGGTGGAGCATGTCCATTAATTCCGGGTTGGACATGGCCTTATACGTCAGGCAGAGATCACCTCTGAGCAGGCGGTACGCAACTGAGTAGAGCTGGAGTTTCTTTAGTCGAGCTGCGCAGGGCATCTGTTTGAGGCCCATGATCCTCTTGGTGAGGTACTTCTGTGGCCTTTCTAGCTGTTGCAGGTGTCGAGTAAGGTACATTCCAAATGGGGCATTGTACTCTATTATAGGCCTAATGAGTGATGATTAGATGGGCACAATGACCTCTCTTGATCTTGATGTGAACTCTTTCATGATTAGGTGGGCTACATAGAAGGAATTTCTAACCACTTTGGCAATGTGGTTATCAAAGGAGAGGTTGCTATCTACCTGGGTCCCCAGGTCCCTAATTACATCTTCCGTACTTAGTGGATTACCACCTATGTGATAATTCGTGGGCATTTTGTTTTTCCCAAAGGGGATCACTATGCATTTTTTAGCATTTAGCTTGAGGCCATGGTTCTGACATCAGGTATCTGTCTCTGTGAGACCCCTCTGGAGGATGTCTGTGTCAGCCGGAGAGTCTATTATGGCCCCCAGTTTGCAGTCATCTACGAACTTGATTAGCCATAGTCCTCCCATGCTTCCCTGTACCTCGGAGAAGTATATACTGAACAGGAGGGGTCACAGGACCGAGCCCTGTGGGATGCCACTTGTGACTGGTTTAGAGTCGGACATGGCACCCACAACTCTGACCATGTGTGTTCTATCCGTGAGCCAGTTGGCAACCCATCTCGTGACATAGGGGTTAATGTTCAAGCTGGTGAGTTTATCTATGATGCCAGAGTGGGGAATGGTGTCAAAGGCCTTAGTGAGGTCCAGGTAGGCTGTGTGGACTACCTTTCCTTCATCTATGGGTTTGGTAACTGTTTCAAAGAAGTCAACTAGGTTTAGGAGGCATTATCTGCCTTTAACAAAGCCGAATTGGGTGGAGTCCAGCGTCTGGAGGTTCCCAATGTCTCTGTTTATGAGATCCATGATGATTCGCTCCATAGCCTTGCAGACCAGGCTAGTCAGGCTTATAGGGCGATAGTTCTCAGGTTCTGTTGTGGCACCACCTTTGTGGAGCGGGATGACTGTAGCTGTATGCCATTCTTTGGGTACATAGCCTGTGGTAAGGCTGAGTCTGAACAGTGAATTTAGGTGAGGGTTTAGTTCATTTTGGAGCTTGTGTAAGACGCAGCCTGGGATACCATCCGGTCCCATTGGTGCTGTGTTTTTAGCTTTGGAGAGGGCTGTTTTTACCTGCTTGTCTGTGATGTCTGGGGCTATGCATTCTTCTGGGATGGACACAGGCCCTTTTGGGGGTGGGGGGGGTAAAGTTTGCACTGAAGCTGTCAGCCAGGATGTCAGCAATGTCAGTTGGTTCAGTGTATTTTTTGCTATTTTGCACTAGCTCAGAGCATATCTGAGAGTTTCCACCTAGATTCTTGACATAGCTAAAGAAGGCTTTGTGATTATCTTTAGAGTCTTTGGCAATTTTTCTTTCAAAACTGGCCTTGGATGATTTTATGAGGGATCATAGTTTCTTGCTGATATTGATCAGTGATGCCTTTCCTTTTTGGGATTTTGCTCTATCATGTAATAGTTTCCTCCTTCTGTTGTATAGTTTATTTATGGCCAGGGACCACCAGACTGGTTGCCTCTTTTTGGAGGAGTGAGTCTTGGTTTTACTTGGGATGGCTCAATCCATGCATTCCTGTAGGTGCTCATAGAATGCATTTGTAAAGGATTCTGCTGTTTGGGCAGCATTATCCTTTAGCAAGGGGGCTTGGAAACTTTCCACCTCAGTCTTGAGAAGTGAGAAGTTGGCTTTTGAAAAGTTTTTCACATTGGTTTCCTTGACTGGGGGTGGGGTCGGGATGTGGATGTCCAGCGTGATTAGTTTATGATCTGATCTTACCAGCGAGGGGTATACCTCTGGTGTGGAGCACTGATCCCCCATGTTGGTGATGATCAGGTCCAATATGTTATCACCTCTTGTGGGCGTGGTGACCAGCTGTTCCAGGACATTTGAATTTATAAACTCTAGGAAGTGTTAGGCAAAGGAGTTTGTACTTGAGTAGTTATCCCAGTCAGTGTTTGAGTAGTTGAAATCTCCCAATATCATGGTGTTTGGTAGGACCTTTATATTTTCCAATGTTCTCAGGAATGCTGAGTGGGGGTTCTGAGACAAGGTAGGTGATCTGTAGCAAGCTATGATCAGAAAAGCAGCTTTGCCCACCATTAGTTGCACATGGATGGTCTCCGAGGCCATGTGCTGTGCTACTAACCTGGAGGTATGGGTATCCTTTATGAAAATGGATACACCCCCTCCTTTTGTATTTCAGTCCGGGTTTGAAGGCCGAAAGGAATGGTATGAGTTGTAACCTGGTAGTGCCGGGGTGCACTCTGGAGCCTTGAACCAGGTTTCTGTTACTGCACAAATATCAATTTTCTCCATGCTAAGGAGTGCCTTGAGTGTGTGCATTTTGAGGTTTAGACTTCTGGCATTGAGTAGCATTACCCTCAGTTTTTGGTTACTTGTGTTGTTTGGGGAGGTGGGTTTGTCTTTTGAGCCTTGCTTGAAAAAGGCACTATGGGGTGGCAAGAGCCTTGGCCAGTATTCGAAAGCCTAAGGGCGACAGGTGCAAGCCATCTCTGGCAAAGCAGCGTGGCATGTTGAGCATGTTGTCCCAGGCTGACAGACACTGGATCCCCTTTGAATGATGCCAATAGCTTAGCCAATTGTTAAAACTGATCATTTTATCTTTGTATTGTGGCATCATTCTTGGTGAGGGCAAGATGCTACTCAGGGTCAGGGTCATACCAGCCTGGGCTACATGATCAGACAGCTCCTCTATGTCTCTTTTCATGTAGTCCAGGGAGGTACATCTCAGGTCATTAACACCAACATGTACAATGACAGAGTCATATTTGTACTTGTTTTGGAGTGACCTGAGTGCTTGTGTTATGTGGCGGATCCTGGCACCCGACAGGCAGCTTACAGTAACCTTTTCCTTGTTCAGTCTAGTGAGTGGAACGTCAGTGTGCCTGACTATATAGTCACCTATTACTAGTGTATTGGGTGTGTTGTTAAGCCTTAAGGGCTGTTGTTGCGTGGCACACTGACTCTGTGAAGTATGGGATATGTGGTTGTTTTTGGGTGGAGGCTGCTTGGATGTCTGCTTTGGAGGTTTCTGCTGCTTAGGCAGATTTTTATTTAGAGCCTCTGAGTATGTTTTTGTGTATTTATGTGTATTGTTTGCTGGTGCATGTATGACTGGTGTATGTGAGACTGGAAGTGTGGTGCAAGTGTTTCCCTTCTCCTCCTGACTGGCTGTTCCAGCCTTGGGGTGAGAGAGCTTGGTCTCCAGTTTGGCTATATAGTTGCATCTCTCACAAACATTCATGTTTGTTGGAAGGAGGAGAGGGTTGTCTGTGTACATAAGGCAATTGTAACATTGCTTCAAGATTCCCAGATTCACCAGCTGGACTAGAGAGTATACCTGAAACTGCTCTTTGGACATGCCTGTATGTGTAAATGAACTGTTTTACTGAGGTGAAGTGTTAGCATTTATTAGTGCTTACTGAGAGCTTGGAGCAAGTGCTGGGCTGTAAAAGGATAGTTAGAGTGCTTTATTTGAGAGTTTGACTAATTCTAAGGGAAAAATTGAAGAGCAGACTTCTTGGAGCCTGGAATAGTTTAACCCTAGCTAATCGGTGCTGCAAGGTGCGCAAAACCATGCAAATGTGGGTGTTAAGGCAGGGAGATGAAAGAGATAGGAATTAGCCCTAAACGGCCAATAAACTACAAGTTGCTGGGCTGTGACCACTCCTCCAGGGACATATAGGCTGCTCAAAGTTCCCCACTCTCACTGGTGACCAGAGAAACTTCCTCCTATCCAAGTAAGGATATGGGCAACACAGGAACTTATAACACAGTCCTGAATTCAGCAGAACCCGAAAACTGTACTAGACTAGCTTAGAAAAGATGGGAAACAAGAATTTTTTTTTCTTTTTTTTGGCAGAGAATACACTAAACTTTCACAGAAAACACTTTAAATGCTTATAACAGGCTAGTGCACTTTAGTGTGTAGCCTACAACAGTTAATCAGCACAAAAATGAACTTAAACAACTTTAAAAAAGTGCAAACAGTAATAAACAGTTAGGTATGCAGCAAGGAAGGTTTTGTTAAAGCTCAGAAATGCTAGTGATCACTTTTTTGGTGAACTAGCAGTCACAGGAGAAAAAATACTTATATCAATTGAAAGTCTCTCCTTAGTCGCTGTGCTACTTGTAGTACTCTGCAAGACACCACGAGGAGCTTGGCTGAGTTTTATACAAGGGAAAAACCGTGCAAATGTGGGTTTTAAGGCAGGGAGATGAAAGAGATAGGAATTAGCCCAAAACGGCCAATAAACTACAAGTTGCTGGGCAGTGACCACTCCTCCAGGGACAGATAGGCTGTTCAAAGCTCCCCACTTTCACTGGTGAACAGAGAAACTTCCTCTTATCCAAGTAAGGATATGGGAACCACAGGAACTTATAACACAGTCCTGAATTCAGCAGAACCTGAAAACAGGACTAGACTAGCTTAGAAAAGGCGGAAAACAAGATTTGTTTTCTTTTTTTTGGCAGAGAATAAACTAAACTTTCACAAAAAACACTTTAAATGCTTATAACAAGCTAGCACACTTTAGTGTGTAGCCTACAACAGTTAAACAGCACAAAAATTAACTTAAATGACTTTAAAAAAGTGCTAACAGTAATAAACAGTTAAGTATGCAGCAAGGAAGGTTTTGTAAAGCTCAGAAATGCTAGTGATCACTTTTTCTGCGAACTAGCAGTCACAGGAGAAAAAATGCAGAGAAAAAATACTTCTATCAATTGAAAGTCTCCCCTTAGTCACTCTGCTGCTTGTAGTACTCTTCAGGACACCACGAGGAGCTTGGCTGAGTAGTATACAAGCGAAAAAACATGCAAATGCGGGTTTTAAGGTAGGGAGATGAAAGAGATAGGAATTAGCCCAAAACGGCCAATAAACTACAAGTTGCTGGGCTGTGACCACGCTTCCAGGGACAGAAAGGCTGCTCAAAGCACCCCACTCTCACTGGTGAACAGAGAAACTTCCTCCTATCCAAGTAAGGATATGGGCAACACAGGAACTTATAACACAGTCCTGAATTCAGCATAACTGGAAAACTGGACTAGACTAGCTTAAAAAAGGCGGGAAACAAGAATATTTTTTTGTTTTTTCTTCTTCTTTTTTTTGGCAGAGAATGCACTAAACCTTCACAAAAAACACTTTAAATGCTTATAACAGGCTAGCACACTTTAGTGTGTAGCCTACAACAGTTAAACAGCACAAAAATGAACTTAAACGACTTTAAAAAAAGTGCTAACAGTAATAAACAGTTAAGTATGCAGCAAGGAAGGTTTTTTAAAGCTCAGAAATGCTAGCGATCATTTTTTCTGTGATCTAGCAGTCACAGGAGAAAAAAAATACAGAGAAAAAATACTTATATCAATTGAAAGTCTCTCCTTAGTCGCTGTGCTACTTGTAGTACTCTGCAGGACACCATGAAGAGCTTGGCTGAGTAGTATACAAGCGAAAAAACGTGCAAATGCAGGTTTTAAGGCAGGGAGATGAAAGAGATAGGAATTAGCCCAAAACAGCCAATAAACTACAAGTTGCTGGGCTGTGACCACTCCTCCAGGGACAGATAGGCTGCTCAAAGCTCCCCACTCTCACTCGTGAACAGAGAAACTTCCTCCTATCCAAGTAAGGACATGGGCAACACAGGAACTTATAACACAGTCCTGAATTCAGCAGAACCTGAAAACTGGACTAGACTAGCTTAGAAAAGGCAGGAAACAAGATTTTTTTTTTTTTTTTTTTTGTTTTGGCAGAGAATACACTAAACTTTCACAAAAAACACTTTAAATGCTTGTAACAGGGTAGCGCACTTTAGTGTGTAGCCTACACCAGTTAAACAGCACAAAAACGAACTTAAATTACTTTAAAAATGTGCTAACAGTAATAAACAGTTAAGTATGCAGCAAGGAAGGTTTTTTAAAGCTCAGAAATGTTAGTGATCACTTTTTTGGTGAACTAGCAGTCACAAGAAAAAAAATGCAGAGAAAAAATACTTATATCAATTGAATGTCTCTCCTTAGTCGCTCTGCTGCTTTTGTAGTACTCTGCAGGACACCACGAGGAGATTGGCTGAGTAGTATATTTGTAGTGAATTGCTCACGTCTTCTCCTAACAGATTATAATGAGTCTTACATAAAAGCTGCACAAGGTAATATAATGAATGCCTACTCAACAGGTTATATGCAGCAATTATCACCTGTGTCTGAGCATGCATAACTTTGCAGTAATGAAATGCAGCTCATTATCACATAAACAATAAATGCAGTTACAATATAGCACTGAGTCATTATCACTTTTCAGGTAAAACTCTCAGCAGCTGTCACTGTTATTCACATAATTAGAAGTCATTATCACATTTATGAATGCACAAGCCAGATTTTTTTTTGTCTACATGGAGTCATTTCAAGCCACCCCTTCCCAGCAGTTTCTTTCTGTCATTTTACAATTTGTTTGATACACAGTAAAGTCCTCATTGTGGTTATATACTTCATATTTTTGTGAACTACTGCAACTGAACATTGTATCATATAGTAATTTCCTGTATCACATAGTCACTATATATATATATATATATATATATATATATATATATATATATATATATTTATATATATTCGGCATTGGGGACCTTGGACACTCCAGCTGTGGTACTGAATACAGTGGGCATCTTACTTAGACACCATGAATCTTAGGTCATCTTGATGGCAGTGGCAACCTGGTAAAAGAACTGTGCCCATGGGCTGTATACATCTACAGATGTCACAGTTTGTTTAGGACTTAGGTTATGAAAATTATGATTTTTTTTAATATTATGGCAAATAACTTTGCTAGGTAGCATGTAATTGTGCAAAGCGATACCTCATTTTGAAGACAGTGGTAGTCCTTACAACATAGTAAAAGAACCGTGCCTGTATGTTGTACACATGTACAGATATCAAAGTTTGTTTCGGACTTATGGTTAAGGAAATTATGATTTTTTTCATATTTTGGTAAATAATTTTGCAGGGGATCATCAGTTTGAAGACAGTACTTATAGCTGCAACATGGTAAAATAAATGTGCCTGTATGTTGTACACATGTACAGATATCAAAGTTTGTTTTGGACTTGGGTTATGGAAACTATGATTTTGTTCATATTTTGGTACAAAACTTTGAAGTGAGCATCTGAATCTGCTAAGTAATACCTCATTTTGAAGACAGTATTCATACTTCTAACATGGTAAAAGAGCTGTGCCTGTATGTTGTACACATGTACAGATATCAACGTTTGTTTCGGACTTATGATTATGAAAATTATGATTTTTTTCATATTTTGGTAAATAACTTCGCAAGGAAACATCTGAATGTACTAAGTAATACCTCATTTTGAAGACAGTATTCATAGTTCTAACATAGTAAAAGAGCTGTGTCTCTACAGATATCAAAGTTTGTTTCAGACCTAGGTTATGGAAATTATGATTTGTTTCATATTTTGGTAAATAACTTTGGAAGGGAGCATGTCAGTGTGCCAAGCCTCATTTTGAAGACAGTGTTACTCATTGCAACATGGTAAAAGAACTGTGTCTGTGCACTGTACACATGTACAGATGTCACAGTTTGTTTGGTCTTGTACGATTATAAAAATTATACATTTCCAATACTTCTCATTATTATGCTCATATCTTTGCAAGGGAGCATGGTGATGACACAAATGATGCATCATTTTGAAGCTGACATTGAGATGCACAACTTCTACTCTGATATGTAGCCTGTGTCTGTTACAGGTGATGAGATATTATGCTTTGTTTATCAATTATGAGAAATATATTAATCATATTTATGTTGTTATCTATGTAAAGGAGCATCACACAGTAATAGTTAAGGTATCATTTTAAAGCTGACATTCATACAAACAAATTAAATACAAATTGTATGGGTCTATATGGTACATTGACCAAGATATTGTGCTTTGTTTTTCCAAAAATGTAAAAAATATGCACAATATCAGGATCCCTTGGCAAATATTTAATAATGACTTAGATACACACTAACACTGTTGGAAAGGTCAGTGTCTGCTGAGCAAATTTCCTGTTTACGTTTTTAGTCTAGCTCTTATAATTAAAGAGTTATGAACATTTGTTTTCTGTATGGTATTACAAATGGATTTTCTGAAAATGAGCTCAGGCTGTGCCGTTGTTCCTATGGTGGAAGTAAGCAGGCAGCATTTTATGAGCTGCTCCGGAGTGAGTGTGTTAAGTTAAATTCATTCTTTTCCCCTTTAAACCTCATACAGAATATTTTACAATCTTATATCTTTCTTCTGTTCAGTTAATAAACAGAAATTGTTAGAATGTGCATCAGCTTTCTGCCATCATGTCCTTTGCTATCTAATACTGTCTCAATATTCCTATTTCAATAATTTTATTTTGTTTTATTTCTTCATTTGTTAAATTAGTTTAGCCACTAAGAACAGATCTCTTTTCAATGGTGGCCTGGGAGCCCTGTCTGGTTAAATGACTTGGTCAGATTGACACCGTGGGCTAATGGAGGCTGACAGACTCAAACCCTGACTACAGAGTGAAGGTCATTAGCACTTCATAAGTAAATAATCTGCAGTAAAAGTAAACAAACAAATAATTATGACATATTTCCTCAATAAGTTCTTCAGATAATTAAGCCAAATTTCCACAACAAAATGTATTTGTATAAGTTTTAATAATGAGCTGAAGGGATAACTCTGTCTTATACTGTTTCATTACTCAGAAAATCCCCATTAACATTTATTTCACTATAGACTGCTTGAAGACTCATACTGTTTTAATCTAACCCATACATTTTATGAAATACATAACTCCAGTAAATTTCCAGCTGTTCATCATGCCACACATTCACAGAGGCCTTAATCAAACCATATACAACAGATAGCCAGAAATACTTTTCATATATTGTCTTAAAATGTTCACCTCAAAACATTTAAAATATAAAGAACATTTTTATATTTTAATACTACTTGCATATTCTTTAATGTCTCCCTTTACCTGCATGTTCAGTTTTTATCTAATATAGTTATCTATGCTGTCACATTAACTAACAGTGCTCCAATTTTTCATATATTTATTAGTAACACTATTTTAAGTAAAAGTACTCAGAAATGTTTTTATTCATCTCTTTTGTTGTCATTCATTTGTGCAGGAAATTGAATATTTGATTTTTCAGTAAACCTTCCAAGACTTTGTACACTGCCTTTGGACAATTTTTTTTCAAGGTATTTTCACAAATGTTATTTTTTCATAGTAAACACCTGTTTTTCATTGTTTTACTGACTTATGTAGCAGCATATGTTTTCTATCATCATCATCATCAGCAGCAGCAGACCCTTTTTCACTTTTTTTCTACATGGGGTCGGGGTATTGTGTTAACTGTCACCACCTCTTTCAATTCAGTGCCACACTCCTGCCTTCTTCAACACTCATGCCTGACTGTTACAGATCTTCTTTCACACAATCCATCCACCTCTTTGCTGAACATCTTCACTTCCTCTTACCTTCTTCCTGTCTGTCGCAAATCTTCCTCACCAGATCATATTTTGCTTTTCTGTACAAACCACCGTAATCTGTTCTCTTTGATCTTTTCTGTGATTGGAGCTACTTTGGCTTCTACACTTATGTCCTCATTTCTTCGTCTGTCCTACAGTGTGCCTCCTACCACCCTTCTCAGGCACTTCATTTCCATCACCTCTAGCTTCTTCAACTGTTCTGCCTTTACTGGCCAGGGTTGTGCATCATACAGTAGTACTGGTCACACCACTGTTTTGTACACCTTACTTTTCAGCTTCTTTAGCATTCTTCTGTTATAGACTACACCTGACACTCTATGCCAGTTGGCTGCAGCCCCTCTGATTCTAGCTTTGACCTCTTCATTTTGACTTCCCTTATGTTCAACCACCCATCCCAGATACTTGAAGCTGTTTACCTGATTATGTCCTCTCTGACCTGTTTGCCAATGTAATCCATCACCAGTATGAAGAGGAGTGGGCTCAGAGCTGAACCCTGGTGTACACCCACTCCCACTGGGCACCCCTCTGTGAGGCCGAACACTGTTTGTACTTGAGTCATTAGGTCCTTGTGCATAGCCTGCACAAAGTCTACCAGTGTTTGTGAGACTTCAAACCACCACAGTACTGCTCAGATCAGCTTTCTTGGACCCTTGCCATATGCTTTCTCCAAGTCTAAGAATGCCCAGTCAGACTCTCTCCTTGTCTCTAGCTTCTTCTCAAATATCTGTCTCACTGCAAACATCGGGTCAGATGTGCTGCATCCTAATCTGAATCCAAACTGCTCATCTCCCATCTTACATTCTACTATTCTGCATATCCGTTTATCAATCACCTTCTCCAGAACTTTCATGCAATGTGACAGGAGTTTGATGCCTCTGTACTGCCCACAGTTGTGGATGTCCCCATTGTTCTTGTACACTGGCACAAGTATGCTTATTCTCCAGTCATCTTGGATGCACCTTTCTCTCCACTCTGCTATTAGTACCATCAGGAGCCATTTCTCCCCTATCTCACCCAGCATCCTTATCATAATTTTATCCTAGTGTTTTCTATGTATATTTTTAAAAGAAAGCATGACTACTAAAATACTTCACTCCTTTAATAATCCATTTGTCATTTTTATTTTTTCTTTGCTTTATCTACAAAAATTGGACATGCTTTTTTAAAAACTTCTAATCACATGGAGATTCTGCATTTTACAGTTAAACAAAAGAAAAGAAAAAAAGAAAATGTTTAAAGTTATGCAACTCTTCATTTCCTGTTTTAAGTTTTTAATAAGCTCCCTGTCCAAGCTTCAGTTTTCTCCCTGCCTGAGATTAATTTTTCACCTTATCCAGTTCTCTCCAAAGCCTACTTCTACGATATGTGCATTTTTATTGTTTAACATCAGTTTATTTTAGTATACCTTATTACAATATTTAGCAAACCACTTTTTAAGTCTATTCTCCATTCTACGCTGGGACTCAAAATGGCTCACCACAAAGCTAAAACCTTAACTCCAAATGCTTCTGCATCATGGTAAGCCTGAGAGATTCAGAGACTGCTCTCCGGATACTCCCTTATACTGACATTGGTTATAGAGCCCACAATACTCTTGCTGGTGAAGCAACATTGAAAATACAACATTCCAGGGGGGCAGCTAATACAAACCAGCCATGCGCTCTCTCACAAAAATAGTGCAGGTACTGGAATAATAGCTGTACCGTGCTATTTTTTTACAAAGAGGAGAAAGACAATCTTGTCTTTTCACAATATTCACACATTCATCCCTAGGAAAAGGTTGTGGCTTCTACAGTCAGTACAGGTCAGTATTGTTGAGCCACCCCTGTGTGTGTGTGTGCGTGTGTGTGTGTGTGTGTGTGTGTGTGTGTGTGTGTGTGTGTGTGTGTGTGTGCAGAGGTATGAAAGAGGCTGCATGGATCTGAGAGTGTATTTGTGCATTTTGGGATCTGCCTGTGCTACTGTAATGCTTGCCTGGTAGGAAAAACACTAGCATGGTCAGGTCTGACATTGCAGTGTTTGATTCAGAGACATGGTAATAAACTGTTGGTGTTCCTTGGTACAGCTTTAAGTTATCTGTGAACTGGAGATCCTCAGTGTTGAGCTAATTGGTAGACCCACCTTAGCAAATTAGAAATGGTGGCAAAAAATATATCATAAGCTGTTTTTTCTGTCTTTAGCAAAACTAATCACCATTTGAATCAATCTGTTTGGCTTTATTTTTAACAATCAGTTTTCTATAACCTTTCCCCATACATTTTTAGTGAAGTAGAAACTGTGACAAGGAATGTGGGAAGGAGGATAGGCAGATATAGTTCATAGTTAGTTATATAGTTATTATTGAATGAAAGATGCCAGAGTGCAAGGGACCTTATCTTTATGTACAACATTTTAATGCAGGCCAGCAGACTGGACCAAGTGTGAAGTCCTGCAAAATGATATGTGTGCACTGTGTTTCATATGTGGTCCAGAAAGCAACACAATTCACACTGCTGTTCCATGCCATATAGTCCCAGTAATAGAAAAGTGAACTGTGGTGGATGAACCACAGTTATATACCGACATTAGTGTATTATGCAGAGTGCATCTTTGTACTTGTCCTGTGTGAAGAATACCTAACAATACTGGCTTTCAAGTTTGCCCACAGTTAGTTCCCATTTGTCATAGCTATGAAGCTGCTAATGGCACTGCATGTTAGTCATATGTTTAATGTAAAACTACAAGATTAGTACATAGTGGTGCATAATTTCACCATTTTTTAGTACAACATTAGCATACCACTACATTACAGAATATCTATCTCAGCTCTGTCAAAACTATTATCATTGTTTACAAAATGTTCAAAGCAAGTGTCTTCACAACTGATGGAGAAATGTCACCAACTGACTGGCTACTGCGACTTGGCAGAACTGTCACTGTTGTAGGCAGTCAGGTGGCAGAGCACAGTTTCTTAAAGGGCTAACACATTAATGGGATGCCTTGCAACTCAGTTTCAAGGATGTCATAGAGGCAAATCGAGCCTTCCTACAAGGTGACTGATAGAAATAAATAGAAGAATACTGTATGGCACTGGGAGACATCTGTAGGACTATGAAAGTAAATGTAAGGATACAAGGAGTTCATGATCATTAGAAAATAGTTACAGGACATTCGCAATGGGACTACAGGACATGCTAGCAATGATACTGACATGCACAACACTGCAACATTTGCATTCCCTATTCCATATACAGAAAACAGAACAATTCATGGCAGCTTCCAGAAAATTAGAATACTATATTAATGTGGAGATCTACTTGGACAAGCACTGTCATTGGAGGGAGTGGTGTAGCCTGACTGTGTGGAGGCAGGGACATTATCATTGTGGCAGCAGGCTTGCCTGTACCAGAAGGTAGTCCATTGCTACTCTGGGCATTTTCTACCATGCAAAGGATTTTTTTTTGTAGTTTGGTCTGATGTTGCTGCACAGTATGCTGAGCAACACATCCACCAGGAGAGGGATCAGATGGTTATAAGCACTGCACCATCTGTAGGTATGAGTCTCAACTCCTTTAGATTACACATTGGAACTAGCCTGTACATAGACAATATAGTGTTTGTAAAGCATATACCATTTGGGGAGAATGTACATGGTTACTCCATACATAGAGCATTGGGGGTACACAGTAGGGTAAAAAAACATACAAAATCTTACCCTATTGTGTGTCTGTCATTGTTAATCACACAGGGCATTGGTCTGTAGTTCTACTGCATATTGGCCCTATTCCACAGAACACAATTTTCAAGAATCCCACTTAGTAAAAAATACAGACTGTATACATTTGTTCAATGTGTAACATTAGTTGTACAGGTATCAGCTACTATAAAGAAAATATTTTAACTGCTGGACCAAGTTTATGATTATAATAAAGTAAAAGAAGATGTGCAAAACAAGGATGGCTTTAAGAAATAAGCCCTATATGTTTAATAGCAGATTTAAGGTTGCATAAATTAGTAGAGCTGAAATTAATATTGGGAAAAGTAGCATACAGGTTCAGAATCAATTAACCAGTATTGACAGACAGGAAACTTGGAAAGGCACATGCTAAGAAAGGCAATAACAGACCACTACCTCAAAATCTGTGCTATATATAGGGAGCATGTATATGCCATACTATATTCTTCTCATTACCCACGAACAGTGTGATGATGTGTGGTATTACCAACTATGCCAGGAGAAGTAGGGCAGTGGATGTGTAACATATATCAGCATAGGTAGCTGGAGTTTCATAAAGAATTATATGTCATTTGTATATCACACTGATTTGTGCAGGTGCTCATGTTGAAAATGTATTTGTAAAGCTGCTTCTGTTAAAAAATGTACCAACAATGGGTCCTGCTGGATAGAAAGAAGTACACCTGTATGTCAGACTGTATTGTGACTATTGAAATGAATATATGTAACAGAGGATAGTGGAAGAGAAGAGGTTAATCTCAGTCCAGCTAACTCTGAAAAATAGTCTGAAATTAAATTACCTGGTTTAGGCCATAAAGATTGTATCTCACAGTTCTGACTGCAACCAGAGACAAAATGTCTGTGAAAACCAGGAGTAGGAGTCCTACTGTAGTGTCCTTAGGGGTGAACTAATTGCTACCCTGGAAGGGTGGACGTTTTTGAAATGGTTTTATAGCTTTCAGATGCTATAACACATCTTAACAAAATTCTGTGTGTGAGTATGGTAACTCATATGTGCTAGATTCTGGTTCAGTTTCTAGTAAAAGGGGTAGTGTGGGAGCCAGAAGTCAGATGACCAGATGTATGTGATGTCATTCTGTAATCCAGCACTGACATGATGTTTTAATATTAGATGAGACAGAAGACTCAGGGCAATCTGTTTTTGAACCTGACAAGGAAGGATCTCTGACCCACTTCATCTTGCCTTGCTTCAGTAAGTAACCAGGGAATAGTAATTCTTTAGATCAGTCAGGAAAGTATAGTGAGATTAGTTAAGTACTGTTATTTTGTATCTGTGTGAATCTACCCATCTGTGTTATTTTTAATATTTCCTGTGATTGAAGCTCTGGTGTTTATTGTAAATATATATTTAGTATTTTCATGTTCTTTTATTAGTTATTATTTAATCTTTGAGAGTACTTATATTTATGTGGTCACACTGTGGCCACTCCTTCTAGGTCATAGGTAAATTCTAGGCTAGCTGCCCTTGCAGGCCATTTTAAGCCTGCCAATTTCCCTCAATTGTGAAAATCAAACCCTGGACATTGTATTTGTAACAAAAACACCTTAACCATTAAGCCAACCCCCAACCCCTGAAAGCCTTGTTGCATTGGTCAGACACTACCATTTGTATTAGTATTAATTTTACTCAGTGTAATTGGGTACCCCTGTAAGATCCTTAGAGTAGCTGGCTTTGGAGTGTTCTGCTGGCAATATCTACCTTAAAGTCTAGGAAGAGGGGACATAGCTGGTAAATCTGTGCCAGCCTTTCCCAGGTGTGTGTGTTTGTATGTGTGTTTGTGTGTGTGTGAAAATCAAATCTCAAAGCATGTGTGTGTGTCAGCTACATGGAGCAGAGACACAGAGCACTGGTTTCACAGAGAGGGTGGTGGAGGATTTGGCTTGGAACACTCGGCTGAGGACTCAGCTCTACAGCTCTGTGAGTGGAGTGTCTTATTGAAAGCCTGGAGAGAGATAGAGAGAGAGAGAGAGGTGGGGGGGAGACTCAGACCCTGGACTGAGTATATTCCCTGTGTGCTCTTATGGGAAACTGTGCTTGATGCGGAGAGCTGCATCTGGAAATATATGTATATCTATCATTGTTCCAAGTGAATGTCCCTCACTGGCATCGTGATGAGGAGTCAGGCCCCTTGATTACTGGCCCAGAGGGGGGACAGCACACTCACTAACATGACAAACAGATGCACCACTGCAACTGTTAGACTCTCATTAGTTAAATTTGACCACACATCAATTGCCTTCAAACTGGCACTAACACCAGAACTCACAAAGGGCGAAGTCTGACTAAAAAACTTTACCAAGGCAAACTATACCCTCCTAGTGGAAGGTATAAATGCACTCCAAGCCTCACCCCCAGCTGGAAGTGGTAACTACACCAAAGCTTACACTGAAACCCTGTACAATCACTTGTATAGGTGTTTAGATTTGGCTGTTCCAGAGAGAATCAAAGCCAGAGCCCCAAGTAAAAATGAGCCACCCTGGTGGACATCCAACATCAACAAACTTTACAACAAATGCAAAAAGTTGCTGTCTAAGAAAACTAAGGCGAGGCCTCAACAATGGAAATGCACCCTCCTCTGCTTCAACAGACAAGTAAGACAACATGCCAAATCCTCTAAGGTTAACAAACCTAGTAATCACATCCAAGGATAACCATAAGCCCTTTTACAGCTACATACATAGCCTAAAAGATATAACCCAATCATGTGTCAAACTAGTGACTAATGGTATCACACACACTGATTCTGAAGAGATAGCAAACCTGCTAGTGGACAGATATGGTGAAAATTTCACTCTTCTATCCCTGCCAAACTTATAAACCTTGCCCTCAACTCCCCCCCCCCTACATATTTGAAGAGGAGTTCAGTAGAGCCTTGTCTAAGGCAAAAAACACAGCTTTGATGGGACCAAATGGCAGCCCAGGCTGTCTTCTAAACAGACTAAAACATGAACAAGCATCACCATTAAGTACCCTGTTCAATCATAGGCTATCCATAGGGGTTGTTTCTGTGGAATGGAGAACAGCAACAGTTATTACCCTCCACAAAGGTGACAGCAACAGACCTAGGGAATTATAGACTTATAAG
Organism: Protopterus annectens; assembly: GCF_019279795.1. Classification (NCBI taxonomy): domain Eukaryota; kingdom Metazoa; phylum Chordata; order Ceratodontiformes; family Protopteridae; genus Protopterus; species Protopterus annectens. The sequence continues at coordinate 1,026,243,431 of NC_056729.1, forward strand.
TCTGACCAGCGTCATCTGTAAGGCCATGGAACGTATCATTGTAGACCTCATAAATAAAGACATAGGTGATGTCCAAACCCTGGATCCGACCCAATTCAGCTCCGTCAAGGGCAGATCCTGCCTGTCAAACCTGGTGGATTTCAAAATGTGACCAGGACCACTGACAAGGGTAAATCTGTGCACACAACATACCTCGACTTGGCAAAGGTGTTTGACACAATCTCACACTCAGGCATTACCAATAAACTTAGCAAACTGAATGTAAACCCCTTTGTTGTAAGATGGGTTGCCAACTGGCTCACAAACCGGGTCACATGCTACCAAAGTGGGTGACTCCACATCAACCAGCAGACCTGCCACCATCGGGGTGCCACAAGGGTCAGTGCTGGGACCCCTACTATTTGGTATATACTTCTCAGAAGTTTAGGCTAAAACTAAAGGGCTGTAGCTGACCAAGTTTATGGATGACTGCAGAGTGGGTGCTATTACTGTATCCCCAAATGATGTCAGTATACTTCAAGACCAACAACTGGTGTCTTAGTCATGGTCTCAAACTGATGACTTTTCCCTTATCACTATCAAATTAACAACAACACCCTATGTACCAAAGAAGTGGTAAGAAGTGGTAAGAGATCTGGCATCACAAATAGACTGTGACCTTAACCTTGACCACCATGTGTCTACTGTAGTAAGGAAGGCCTTCTACATAGCACACTTGATTAGCAAAGGCATCACCTCTAGATCAAAGGAGGTTTTAGCCCCATCGATATTCGTCACTAATCAGGCCCATAATTGAGTATAACGCCCCTTTTGGCATGTACCATACAAAGCACCTGCAGCAAATGAAGAGACCTTAAAGGTTTCTAACAAAGAAGATCAAGGGACTCCAGCATGTGCCTTACACAGACTCACTAAAGTCCTTGTCACTATACTCTGTATTGTATAGACTTCATAGGGGAGACTTATGTCTGGCTTTCAGAGCAATCTCCAACTCAAACCTAATGAATCTGCTGCACATCCATAAATCAAACGGGACTAGAGCTACTTGTCTCAGGGACCTAAATATGGCCTGTGACTTGAATAGGACTTGTTGGAGGGATAGACTTATCTCCCAGTGACTGACATGTCTTTGGAATAGGCTGCCAATTCATGTGAAGCAGAGCACCTCTATGACACTGTTCAAAAGGAACCTGGATGAGTGGATGGGGCACCATAAATTCTTATTAGGGATAGCATCCACAACCCTCCTGGACATGGGCAGTCATTACTAAATAGAATCCTGGGTATTGACTAGAATATCTTTGGTATTACATTGGGATGAAACGGTTAGGCTTGAAATGATCTCTGGGTCAGTAGCCTAGTAACCTCCTATGATCCTATGCTTCTTGAACTAAATGTTGTAGCATATTCTTGCATGTGTAAATATGAATGTATTGTGTATATTGTTTTTTTGGGTCTATATTAGAACACCGAACTTTCAAAATATCGAGTGTTCTAATATCTACCCATTTTCAGAGAACGCTGAAAATATCGAAGAAACAGAAAACCAAATTTTTTCCTAGGGAAAGAATTTGGTTGTCCGTTTCTGTTGCTTCAGTATTTTCAGCACTGTGGTGGAAAGTTACGGGTCGGGTTCAGGTAAGTGTATGATTGTGTGGACGTGAGGGTTAGGGCAGGATAGGTGAGTTAGGGTTAGGGTGCTGGTGAGGTGACTGTGCAATAGTGACGGACCTTAGGGTTAGGGTTTGGGTTAAGGTAAGTGGATAGTTGGTGGTGTACGTATAGTTTAGTGTAGGGTTAGGTGTCAGAGTTTAGGTGTATGTGTGTGAATTGCTGTTTGTTTGGTGTGCTTGTGTTGTGTGTATGTGTTTTGGAACAGTGAATTTTTTCCCTATGAATAAATTTGTTATTCTGTATGTTCGATGTTTTAAATTTTCGATTAATAGGGTTCGATATTAGAACACTCGAAATTTTGAAAGTTCGGTGTTCTAATATAGACCCTTTTTTAGCATATCCTTTTATCTGTAAATATGTTCATTTCTTATATGATTCTATTCACCTGACCTATGCTTTGAAGTGGTCCACTGAGATCAGTGCACTACCCCAGTAAACAAGTAAAAATGAATAATAAATAAATACATTGTAAAATGTTATTTGAATGTACTATGTCATGGTATGTTTTGTTTGCTAATATATGTGTATATGTCAAATAGTGTGTGAGATTATACAACAGGGATAGGAAATTTGCCCTTTTCCCACTGCTGTATAATCTTAGAGGTGGTGTATATAATGTGACAGGGGTTTGAGGGTAACCAGCTCATATAACAAATGAAATAAATAATCATGGAGTTACATAAAGTAAATTAGAGGACCTGTTTACTACATCTGTGTGCTGCACATTTGCTGCAGACTTGCCTAAATACAGTTTCAACATAAACATAATTTTTGGGGTTTTAGGAATGCCATTCCTCTGCTTTATTTGAGTTACTTATAAACTGTAAGGCTGCCGCTGCGCATTTTGATTTAGTACTCATTTTATTTGGCACTCAACAGACAGTGCTTGTTTGCACCTGGTAGATGCCTATATACTCAGGGAAGGTGCTGTCACTCTTTAATTGATCATAAATTACTGTAATTTTTTACAGGTAGTGTCAATTAGTGATGACCTTTATCCAGCTGTACAACATTAAGAGTACTTACTAACATATACAAAGGTTGTTGCCAGTACAGGCATACAGTCACTAAATGTTAAGTGAAAGCATATGGAACTGATGAAAATAAATATTACCTATGAGAATAAATCAATGCAGAATGATTCATAGTAACACGGTGAACTTCATTTAGATGGAAAAGCCGTGAGAAGGAACTAGCTGACCTGAATTAATAATCTTTCTCATCACCCAGAGGAAGCCATTTTCTGTTACACTGCCACATTTCAAAAATTCAGTCTTTTAGCAGTTCAATATATACATTTTACAATTTTCACCCTTCAAGATAAATATTTCCTTTCCATCTCCCACCTAGTAAAGCCCACCGCTAATAAATGAATTACTAATGAGCTCAGATTACCTCTCAAACTGTGTAGATTTTCACAGAATGTCCAGACTTTTGCCTCATATTTTTGGTGTGTTCCACATAAAATTAATGTTTTTTGTGGCAAATCATTGAGGGTCAAGGCCACTAAATAACAGACATTTGAGTTTCAGGGCTTAAGATCCTTCAGAAAATACAAGTTAAAGCAAAAAATCAAGCAACCTTTAATGTTTATAAGAGCCGTATTTAAAATCTGCTCTGATTTTGACCTTTGTGACCCCCCCCAATTATTTTTGGCTTTGTCCAGAATTCTTGAGCAAATAGAGTGAGAGATAAACTTAATAGAAATTTAGAGACAAGGCCTGGCAAAAAATGGAAGCAGCTCCCCACTCAAGAAAATAAAGAATGCTTCATCAACCTAGAAAACCTTGCCAAAATGCCACTAGATGGCACAAAGCTGACTGTAGAGAGCACAGCACAATCTTATAAATAAACTAAAAACAATTCTGGGACCTGATTAGGCACATTACAGGATGAAACCTAAACAAAACTTCTCCGCAATGAATACACCATCGCCAGTCAAGAAGGTCTCCTCAACAGCAAAGATTTCCTGAAAGAATTCTCTTCTTTTCCCCAACACCCTCTTTCAACAGTCTCCCATCTGACCTGCCTCAACTTAAAATAACTCAACATAATGCTCTATCACATGGTCTTCTAGTATATGATGCCTTTTCAGGCTCACCAGAAACCCAACTCTATACCCCCACCTTCATTTTTAGAAAAATCAACAAACATAAGCATGACTTCAAATCTGCTATTAACAAAACCCCCATAGACTCCCCACCAGCAGCAGCAGAAAGCATCCTCCCATGGTTCATACCTATATGTAAAGACCACTTCTGCCTGCACAAACTCTGCTTCATTACTAACACAATGTCCACTCTTTGGAAACAGGCCATTATTAAATTAATGCTCAAAGTATCCAAACCCAGCACCATCAAATGGTTTAAACCAATTTCCATCCTGCCAACCCAAAGCAAAATGCTTGAAAAAATGGTGTATTCACAGCTTTCAGATCACACTCAAGAATACTGCTTATTATCTCCTCAACAGCACCATTTCTGGGCTGGGTACAGCACAATGGCTGTCTATACACTGTCTCTGATGACATCCTTGTAAGTATGAACAAAGCCTGTTCAGATGATGAATCTTCACTGATCTAACAAAAGCCTTTTGATCCAGCAGCTCAAAACCTTCTCATAAACTTCCTTATCTCAAGTGACATTAGCCAAGACTCTCTCCTATGGTTCTAAAACTTCCTCAATGACTGTCACTTCAAAGTCTAAAGTGGGCAAACATCTCCTCCCCTACAACACTTCATACAAGTGTGCCTGAAACCTTCATGGCTTGATATGTTCTCCTTTACTTTTTATTCATCAACAACTCTCATCTGATCTCCTTCAACTCAAAATAACTCAGCATAATTGACTATGCTGGTCACATGGTCTTCTACAGGCCAAACACTTCTGCAGCAACCATAACAAGAGAGCTAGAAGAAGACCTTAACCATCTCACTCACTGGCTCAGTAAAAACTAGTGTTCCATGAATATTAAAAAAGCTGAAGTCATTGGGACCAAACAAAAACACACCACAGTCCCTAAGTAATGGGGCATTCATCACAATAACCATGACATACTGAAAACCTTCACCCTCTTCAAATATCTGGTTATCTGGCTAGACCAAAACCTCAACTTCTAACTGTGCATCTTGAAAATCAAAGCTACACGAAAAATGTACTTCTGTTCTGGACAAGAAAGATGTCCCACTTTGTCACCCCTCTGGTGAGAGCAGCCACTGGGGACATAGATAAGGATGGTATGGACAAACAAGGTAGGACAAGAGTGCAGGGATGCATATAGACAGAGGGAGAACAAGTGGTGCTGGGGAGGACAAGACTACACTGTAAACAGAGTGCTGAAAGTGACACATAAGGAAAGGGAATAACATGAAGGGAGTTAAGGCAGTGTACAATCTGTCTGAGTGGCCCAGGGAAGGCTTCCCCAGTCACAGCCATGACTGACACCATGGCCTGACCCTGCTCATGGTGGTCCAATGCTTGAAGCTAGTTATTTGTGTCACTGTGTCAGCCACACCATGAGGTTCTCCAAATTCCCATTGCCAAAGACTAGCTGCTGGCAGACCTCAGATATAACTAGCCTTCACATCTTATGATAGGTGACCCAGGGAAAATCTCTCTACATCACTATCAGGTGAGTAAGAATTACTAGGATTCTTACAAAAATAATATAGAAAATCAGGGAGTAAGGAAAGGGAAAGAAATGAGTAGAAGAGGATATGACGGAAAAAAAGGTTAGGAAAAGGATGAGATGCTGGAGAGAATTACAAAATTATCAGACGAATGCAGTAAAAACTATGAAAGCATCTGGGAGAAGACAGTAATTTGTTTTATAGGATATACCCACTCATTGAGGTGGCCACTGAAGTCATTGATGAGCCCTCCAAGTAATTTTCAACAGGTGACTGCTGGTGGTCTAGCTACAAGCACATTGGATGGAGCTGTTTTCTGTAGCCACCACTGCTCCAAATCGTGCAGTGCAGCTGAAACTGTAATGAAGAGACAAAAAAAAAACAGAAAGAGAAACAATTGAATATATTAGTATGCATGTATATGAAAAACTGGATTTTAGCTGTACATAGATTCATAGGTATTTACTAGGCTAACGACCACAAGGGCCTTTTTAAGCCTAGCCATGCATCCCAAATCTCTGATGAGTTCTGATACCCTTGTTAAGTGTAAGCATGGGCCTGGGACATGAACCATTTACAGGTTGCCTGTTTGTATTAGAGACATAGGTGCCATAACAGAAGTGTGCATACTCTACATACCTCACTTTCTGGCTAGCATGCCAAAATTCTTTATACAGACCATCCTGATGAATGCAATCTTCTTGGTCACTGTAAAAGAAAACTGTGGTTATTCAGTGCAATGCCATCAGAAGGCAAGGAAAGCAACAGAAAATAGCCAGAAAATGCAATGCAAAAACCTATACATATTGTCTACTGTTAAATGCAGGCTCATTTTACCCGACCTCTGCCTCCCACTAGTGGAGCAAATCAATGTATTGCCTCCACATGTCATTATTCCTATGCCTGTACTGCTTGCCACAGTAGATGACTCTGATAGTTCCTGTGCAGCAGACGCAAAAAGATTTTAGTCTCTTGGCTGTTCCGGACAGGTGTCCTACTGAACGCAGCACCTGAAGACATCAAGTCCATTCACCTGGCCTGCAAGAGAAGCAGAACAAGTGAGTTTACCAACTATGTAAACATGACCACATGTTATAGACAATATGCAACACATATCATTATGCATCAAAGGTGTGCTATACAAACTGTTAGTTACACAGATGGTGATGCCACTGTCATCACAGTGCCCTTACACAAGCAAAGTGTGCACATGTCCTGCTAGCCTGAAAATAGGCAGAGGCAAGCATAGTAGTACTAAATGTGGGTGATAGACAATGTTATTGCAGTGATTCAGAGGTGGCTAAATTATCATAGTCATCTTGTTATGAAACCTGCTGTAGTGCAACCAAAAGGGTGTTCATCATATCATATGGAACGCATTAATACATGTGAGTTAGGAATAGGCACTTAAAGGAGTGGAGTTTGAATTGTGATATACACATAGTGAAAGAAGATAAAATAATTGATAATATACCTCAGTACTGAGCTAAGCACACCTGGTACATGGACACAGCAGAGAAAGAAAGGGAACAGTATACTGTGTGAGGCAACTTAATATAAGGGTGTGGCAGGTTAGTGTCCAGGTGTGAGGAGAGCTCAGCATCACAGATAACAAAGGACATAGGCATGACGGGTTACTGTCCAGATGGGGACCTCATCCTGATTGACAGCATGGCACATGGGAATGATGGGTTACTGTTTAGATGGGGACCAAAGCCTTACAGACAGCATGTGCATGGGCATGTCAGGTTACTGTCCAAGCAGCGTGCCGCAGAGTTTGGTTTTGGGGCCTCTGTTATTTGGGATATACTTTTCTGAGGTGCAGGCCAAAACCAGTGGGCTATGCCTGACCAGGTTTGCAGAGGACTGCAAGCTGAGTGCTGTCATCAATTCCCCTAGTGATGTAAACATCCTCCAAGAGGGTCTCACTCAGACAAATGACTGGTGCCAGAAACATGGCCTCAAGCTGAATGCCAAAAATACATCATCATCCCCTTTGGGGAGAGTGATGTCCCCAAACATTATCACATTAATAACAATGTCCTGAGCATGTAATCAGTTGTGAGGGATTTGGGCACCCATGTTGATAGCAACCTGACATTTGACCACCATGTTGCTTCAGTTGTACGGAAAGCCTTCTACATGACCTACCTCATAAGTAAGGGTATCTCATCCAGAGACAAGCAGGTCATAAAATCCCTGTATTCTTCCCTTATGAGGCCCATTATTGAATACAACGCCCTTTCGGCATGCACCTCGCAAAGCTCATGCAGCAGCTGGAGAGGCCACAGAGGTTCCTCACCATTAGAACCCAGGGCCTCAAACATCTACCATACACAGATAGGCTAAAAGCCCTATCCCTCTACTCAGTTTCATGCAGACTGCTCAGAGGTGACCTCTGTCTGGCATACACGGAGATCACGGACCCCACCTTGATGGGACTGCTGCATTTCTGCAAGTCAAGCTCCATTCGAGTAACTCACATGCGTGGCCTCAACCTGGTCTGTGACATCAACAGGACTTGTTAGCAGAACAGATTTGTGTCCCAAAGACTACCCCATCTATGGAATAGACTCCCTCTCCACATCAATCAGAGTACCTCTTTACCCCTTTTTAAGCGCAAGCTGGATAACTGGATGGGAAACAGAAAATATACCCCTGAGTTTCCACCCGTGTCCCTGCTGGACAGAGGCATTGGGTGCTGGCTTGTCTAAACATGGGCTAAACTCTTGGATAGGCTTATAAGCTCCTCAGGGCCAATAATCTCCTATGATCCTATGATAAAATAGTGAACAGAAACAATGAATAAATATCACTATTTCAATCCAGAAGGAACCAGCATGCAGTAGGAGCAATAATACATCCTGTTTATTGAAGGTGACTGCACACAACAGTGAAAGTAAAAACTTTAAAACAAAACAATTCTCATAACTACAAATGGATCAAGCACTTTCATCCACTGACATGTGGACTTCATCAGAATCAATTAAAAGGTTTAATTAAACCTATTTAAACACTTTTTGGCGCTATTTCTAGTATTCCATTTATAGAAATAGCTTACAAGGAAACAGTCAATATTTACTTAAAAAATTCATTTGTTCACCGTTACATTTTAAATATAATTTATGCTCGCTACTAATCTTGTACTATCTAAATACGTAAATGTCCTATTTTCATAATATAATTACTCTTTTAAATGTGCTGTCATGGATTTATCTTATATATAATAGTGTATCTAACATTCCATTCGCTAACATAACTTGAATACATGCGCTTATAGACTTATGCTGTTAATCATGAATCTAATTTTTGTATATGGAATAATACAAAAATAATAAAAATATTCAGACTATATCAGGTAGAACAGTAACATTTTATTATTTTTATTATGTTTTAATGGCACTTTTATGATTATGGTATTTAATATGTGATGACTCATATTCATTATTGGCTTCTTGAAGTATTTACTATACGTGTATTTAATCATAATTTATTTATATATAAAAGTTAATTATTTCAATTATCACGCATTTTTTAATAAAAACATTTTTAATAACATTTTTAATAATATTTTTATGAATATTTTTATAGATTTGTTACCATATACATACTAATGTATTATTCCATATACAAAAATTAGATTCATGATTAACAGCATAAGTCTATAAGCACATGTATTCACGTTATGTTAGCGAATGGAATGTTAGATACACTATTATATATAAGATAAATCCATGACAGCACATTTAAAATAATTATATTATGAAAATAGGACATTTAAGTATTTAGATAGTACAAGATTAGTAGCGAGCATAAATTATATTTAAAATGTAACGGTGAACAAATTAATTTTTTAAGTAAATATTGACTGTTTCCTTGTGAGCTATTTCTATAAATGGAATACTAGAAATGGTGCCAAAAAGTGTTAAATAGGTTTAATTAAACCTTTTAATGGATTCTGATGAAGTCCACATGTTGGTGGATGAAAGCGCTTGATCTGTTTGTAGTTATGAGAATTGTTTTGTTTTAAAGTTTTTACTTTCACTGTTGTGTGCAGTCACCTTCAATAAACAGGGCGTATTATTGCTCCTACTGTGTGCTGGTTCCTTCGGGATTGAAATAGTGATATGATCCTATGATTCTATGGCCTATGCATACAGACAGCAAGCCATTCTACAGGGCAAACGCTTTCTGCACACTCATTAGTCACTTACAGCCATGTGCAGAAAAGGAAATGAGAGGCGTAGAATGTGCATAGAACTACTAGCAGTCAACATAGTGCTGCAAAAGATGATCAGTGGGAACTGCACATTGGTGGTGTCTGCATGGCACAGGGTGGGAATGGTCACAGCATTATAGCAGACAGGTATGTGGCCAACAAATGGAGGCAGGTGGCTAGCAGGAGTTTGCCAAGAACAATTGTGTACATGTATACACATGGGGTCTACCTGAGATGGTCGACAGGCCATATGATCGACACTCATTTGGTCGACAAGCAGATTTGCCCCCCTCCCCAATGTTGTGTGACCCTGGAGTTGATATATATAGTTAGGGGGTGTGTGGGGGGCACAGCACCCCACATAACATGCTTGTCGACCAAATGAATTGTCGACCAAATGAGTGTCGATCATATGGCCTGTCGACCATGTGAAGTAGATCCATACACACACACACACACACACACACACACACACACACACACACACACACACACACACACGCACACACACACACACACACACACACACACACACACACACACACACACACACACACACACACACACACACACACACACACACACACACACACACACACACACACACACACACACACACACACACACCTATACTTGTTAACTGCAAGTAGGCCTACACATCTTGTCATAGGGCAAAGAGAATGGTAGCAGTTGGAAAAGTTTACCACCTAAGAGACACAAGTTATACTGCAGGCCCTACACCCATAACATGGGTAAGCTCCAAACAAGTGACAAGTGGAGTACCTCAGAGTTCAGTCCTGGGACCTCTCTTGTTTGGCATCTACTTCTCTGAAGTACAGGCCAACATTAAGGGACTCTGGCTAACACAGTTCGCAGATGACTGCAAACTGGGAGCCATTATTGAATCCCCAAATGATGCGGATACTCTACAAAAGGGCCTTACAGAAACAGATACTTGGTGCCAGAGCCATGGGCTCAAGCTCAATGCCAAGAAATGTTTAGTTATCCCCTTTGGGAAAAAACATATACCTGTGAATTACCATAGGTGGCAGTACACTAAACACAAAAGTGTGATAAGAGACTTAGAGACACAAGTGGACAGTGGTCTCACCTTCAATAACCACATTGACACAACAGTCAGGAAATCCTTCTGTGTGGCACACCTCATCACTAAGGGCTTTTCATCCAGAAAAAAGGAGGTCATTGTCCCACTGTACTCATCCCTCATTAGACCCATTATAGAATACAATGCCCCATTTGATATGTACCTCTTAAGACATCTGCAACAATTGGAAAGGCCGCAGAAATACCTCACTAAAAGAATCACAGGCCTAAAGCAGGTGCCCTATGCTGACTGCCTTAAAAAACTCCAGCTATACTCTGTCACCTATCGTCTACTCCGAGGCGATTTCTGCTTAGCAGACAAGGCCATGTCAAACCCAGAGCTGTTGGGCATACTACACTTAAAGAAATCCCAGTCCCTCAGAGCCACACGCTGCAGAGATCTAAACCTTGTCACCACAATAAACAAAACATGCTGGAGGGATAGGTTCCTGACCCAGAGACTCCCCAGACTCTGGAATAGACTGCCCATACATGTCAAGCAGAGCGCCTCTTTGGCCCTATTCAAAAGGAACCTTGATGATTGGATGGGAGAAAGGAAATTCACCCCGGGGATCACATAAGTCGCCCTGATAGACAGGGGTTCAGAGAAATAAATAGTGTGAGAAGAAATAGCCAGGGAATTGTTATGGCTTGGCTTGTATAGGCCCTAGGGCTGATAGCTTAGTACCAGCCTATGAACCTATAAGAGAGGAGCCTTGCTGGATTTGTTAGATTTGAAATAGAGTATGTCCTTAATGATTTTCCAGAAATGTCCAGGCTTGGAAAACATTAAGTTCTGCTTGTACCTAAGATATTCTGCTTTTGCCCTTTTAAATTATAGCTTGTACTCCTGTCTAAGAGATAAGAAGTTGTGATGTAGAGAAGGTTTCTTCATTATTTTTGGCAGGCTATATGCTTCACTTCTGGCTCTTGAGAGTCATTTTAGAGAAAGTGTGGTCCATGGACAGTGCTGTCCTTTAACTCTTTTCTGCTTTAGAGGGAACTGTTAATCTTAAATTGGTTTGACTAACATGTTATAATCTTATAAGACATCAGATGGGTTAGCGGTTTGGTATATAGCTAGCCAGTCATTATCATTAACATCTTGTTGTCAGTGATGCCTTTTGATTTCAAAGCAAGGATGGCTGCAAGAAGCAATTGTATGGGTGGGGTTAACTAGAATGGTGTGAGATTCTATTACAGCAGTTCTATGATCATTACCTATAACCAAACAGTATGTACCGACTCACCTCATCATTATATATATATATATATATATATATATATATATATATATATATATATATATATATGTATATTTATGTGTATACCTCAGATATCTGACTGCAGTCAAAAAGGCTATGATTAGGTGATATAGAGTCCTGGACAAAGGACTCCATGGGGGCCTCTGTTGCTCAGTAGTCATCCTGCATCTTCCCAGTGCCTCTCCTGTGTTTCCTGTCATCTTGTCCTCACACCATTCAGATAGATTACTTCTTTCTTGATTTTTTTCATGGTTTATCTTACTTCTTTTATTCCCCTCCCCATGCTTTTAACACAGCCTGACTGGCCAAGACTCCACTGTAATAAATTTGTTGGACATGAGTGAATTAAACTGTGAGTCAGGGGGCCACAAGGCCTCCAGAACTGGTGCATCTTACAACTTTTTGTTCAACTGATTGCCTGAACAAAAAATCATGGGTAAGGAAAGAAATTCAGTCTCATTTTTTTCTTTCAAGGAAAACAAAGTTGTGTCTGAAACTTAATGTTCAAAGCCAAGAAAATAGTAGTTAACAATAAACTGAGAATACATAGTCTTACAAGGATATGTACATCTTATCTGAGAATATTTCCTGCCATCCTATCCCTCTAAAAAATATGATTACCTTCTGTGTACCCCTCTGGTGATAGATTGGGATGAAAGTAAAAGTACAAAGGGCCGAGGCATATATTATATAGCTGAGGGATTGGGAGAAGAAACTGAAGCACGGGTCTATGTTAAATCATCGAACACTTAAAAAAGTGAACGATGATTTATCGAACCCAAGTAAGTGAAAGCTTACAATCTCGAATGCTTAGAGCAGGGATTTTTTTCCAAGGGAAAAAAAAATTCTGTTCCACTAAAAAAAAAAAAAAAAAAAAAAAAAAAGGGATATATATATATATATATATATATATATATATATATATATATATAAAACATTACACAAACTTAAATATACCAACTCCAAGATCACACTACAGTGATGAAAATGGCAAAGTAACAGAAGCAGCCAAACTATTTCTTTCCCAGGGAAAGAATTTGCTTATATGCCATTTCACTATTTTGCCTTTTCATGCTTTCAAGTTTGATCAAGACACATTCAAAAGAATATGTTTCTGATCATTTAATAGGAACCCCCAAAGCTCATGGTTAAAACCCACACAGTGACCGGGAGTACATGCAGAATCCACACAGGAAGCATCACAACAAGAAACTCCTCCAGAGAACCATGCAGGATTAGATGGCAACACTACTCGATGCAATAATCTGCCAGTGATTAGTTGCTGTCACACACTTCCACCCAGGCTGCCAAAGATAGCCACTTATTGAGTACAGTGCTGATGTCTGATTATGATGGAAAGTGAAAAAAAAAGTATGACCAATGTGTTACTTGTAGATACACTGCAACAACTGTGCCATGCATGCATGGCCATATTAATCACAAACAACCCTCATACTAATCAATTACAGCAATTTTTTGACTGTACACCTCAGGTTTGTGTTACAAATAGGCCCAGTAAAATATTCAATTTGGCTTCACACAAATGCACACTACTTATACTAAGACAGAATAATGACTGCTTAATTTGAATAAATGACAACAGTGTCAATCATTTTCATAAACAGACAGCCCCTGTATCCAGCTATTAAAGCCAGTGTTATTGACTGTATAGACCTTAGGTATCAAAATGTAATAAAAATAAAAAAATAGTAATTTGACCAGTGTAATTTTAACCCCCATACACAACACGCATACGCATACACACACACACACACACACACACACACACACACACACACACACACACACACACACACACACACACACACACACACACACACAGATGTGACCATCAGTTACAGAAATTTGTATAACTGTGACTGTATACTGCAGATGTTTGAGTGCAATCAAATGAATAAACAAATATATAAACAACTACAAAACAGGTATTTATTTTCTCAGCTCACTGCTGTCAGAATGCAGTATGCAGACTACTGCAACCTCCCTTCCCTCACCCACATACATTTCAACCCCTTAATTCATAAATCAAGGAGAAAGCTAAAAAGAATAATGGTAGAAAAATAACCCAAATCAGTGACAACTATTTTTTATATATACTCAGAAATGTGTTAGAATAACAGGCTTTGCATTAGCATGCTTTTCTGAAGGCTATTAAATTTGAAACTCAAATGTCTATTATTAATATTTAGTGGCAGCAGTCCTCATTGATTTGTCAGACAACAACACAGACTTTATGACCAAAATTTACAGACTGAAATACGAGGCAAAAAAAATCAGAGACATTTTGCAAAATCAGGAACATCTACACTCCCCGACGTACATCACACACACACACACACACACACACACACACACACACACACACACACACACACACACACACACACACACACACACACACACACAAACACACACACACCCATGCAACAAATAATTATAGCCTCATGTATGTCTGTTACAGTAGGTTCATAGGTAAGTGCTAGGCTAGCTGCCATTGTGGACCATTTTAAGCCTGGCCAGTTTCCCTTTTTGTGCACAAATTAACCTGTCCCATTTGATTCGATATTGGCCTTACCCATCTTGCGGTCAATAATTATGTAAACCCCTAATGAGAATAACTGGATCATATCACAGATAATTTGGACGCTATGCATGGAATAAAGCATTTAGGAGCTGCATCTGTCCCTTAGTAGTACAGGGGACATTCCTGGGGTAAATTTTCTATTTCCCATCTATAAAACTAAGTTGCGCTTAAATATGGACAGGGATGAACTCTGTTTTATGTGAATAGGTAGTCTGATCTAGAGCAGCGGTATCCTCTGTGGGATATACCTGTCCCTCCAAAACCATTCTGGAGATGTTGCAGAAGAGGTTTAGATCCCGAGACTGAGTATTTCTGATGCCATTTGACTTACTGATGTGCAGTAAATCCATTAGCATTGAGTCAGAGGACAACTTGTGTGCCAGACACAGGTCACCTCTTAGCAGTATGAAGGATACCAAGTATAGTTACAGGGATTTGTGTCGGTCCATGTAGGACATGTTGTTTAGGCCTTGTATCCTTTTAGTAAGGTATCTCTGTGAGCATTCCAGTTGTTCCATGTGTCTGGAAAGATACATGCCAAAGGGGGCATTATATTCAATGACTGGCCTAATGAGAGCTGGGTAATGAGAGGCAAAGACGTCTCTACATCTAGACACAATCCCTTTGTTTATAAGCTTTGTAATACAGAAGGACTTTCTTGCAACAGTTGTCACATATTGGTCAAAAGTTAGGTCAATGTCCACATAAGTTCCCAAATCTCAAACAACTGGGTCAACTCTTAGGCCATATTGTCAGTGCATAGTTCCCTGGGGTAGATGACTTCCCAAAGGATACAATAATGCATTTTTTGGCATTTAGTTTCAGTCCATGATTTTGGCACCAGTTATTTATTTGGGACAAACCTTCCAACAGGATAGTTAAGTCAATTGGGGATTCAATGACTCCTCCCAGCTTACAGTCATCTGCAGACTTAGTCAGCCAGAACCCTTTGTTATTGGCTTTTACTTCAGAAAAGAAGATGTCAAACAGGACAGGTTCGAGCACAGAACCCTGTGGGACTTCACTGGTGGCAAGTCTCTTTATGGATGTAACTTCCCTTATTTTGATTAAATGCATCCTATCTGTGAGCCAGTTGGCAATCCACCAAGTGACATAGAGGTTTATTCCCAGTTTATTTACCTTTCCTACTATGCCTGAATGGGGATTTACGTCAAATGCTTTGGCCAGGTCACGGTATGTGAAATGTACCATTTTGCCTTCAGCCATTACTTTGGTGATATTTTTCATAAAAAACAATCAGGTTGCGTAAGCATGACCTACTCTTGATGAATCCAAACTGAGATGTGTCCAGTGTTTGGAGGTTCCCTGTGTCCAGATTGATTGCAGACCTCAGATGATTGATTGTGATCAAATGAATGAATAAATACATATATCTGCCACACAGGAAGTCATTTTCTCAGTGCAGTACTCTCAGAATACTCTGTGTGATTCACTGCAGTCGAATAGCTCTGAGCATCTTAGCTCAAGAATCAAGGAGAAAGCTTAAAAAATGAGGGACAATTTACCAATATCAGGGAAAGATTTTTGCCTTCATATATACTAATCCATAGCCAATCCGTGTGCTAACACCACATCTCATAAAACCTAACTTCAAACATCACAACTATTCTTACCCCCACTCTACTACTCCAGCATCCTGCTTTCACATCGACTTGTCTTTTACTTACTCCGCTCTCCATCCTGTCCACTTCCCTCTTCTACTAGCCCTCATTGTCCTACCATTGATCCCTCCTGTCTACTTCCTTCTCTTCCTAACCCTTATAGACCTACTATTGAACCAGGTGAGACATTCAAGTATTCTCGCAGCCTACCTTAATATCATACCACCACTTCTATATGCAACAATATCCACCAACTTTGCTGATTCCTGCAATAAGACTCATATAACCTATCACTCAGCTATTACACCTCCTAAACGTATGAAAGGTTTAAGTACCTAGTCCCATATTAATTCCTGTATCTGCTTGCACTCACTGCATGAAGTGTCCTATATAAATTTTGCTAGCTGAAAACTACTGATATGGAATGTTCTCATGTATATACCCTGTATTGCTTGTATAATATATTTGATTTGAGAATGATTACTTATGTACTGTTTTTTTCCACCAATTGTATAAGCTGCCAATAATATGTACTAAATGTATTTATTAATGTAAATTCTGTATTGTATGCTAAATGTCTTATATGTGGAGCTTTTCTCCCTGGGAATCCACTGAAAATGGACACTCCTGACCTAGCTGGACCATCCCGGTAAACAAATGCAAATAAATAAATAAATAATACTATATGCACAGTGGCACAGCATTGTTGCCTCACAGCAAGAGGTTCCTTGGTTCAGTTCTCAACTGGGGCACCTTCTGTGTGGAGTCTGCATGTCCTCTCTGTGTTTACATGGATTTCCTCTCACATTCCAAAGACATCCAGTAGGTGGTTTGGTTACTCTAAACTGGCAATAGGTGTAAGTGTGCATGTGAGTGTGTTGTGTGGAAGAACTACAGTGGCAGGGCTAGTCACTCAGTAGTGTAAACCTTGGGTCTAGATGATTGTCACTGTTGAAGTGACACTCCAACCCAATATGCATAGGGTTGCCACCTTTTCAAATAGCCATAGTGGGACATTTTCAGGACACACATCAGATTTTACAGGCTGACACATACCCACAGTCAGTACAAAGGATATAACTTTACATTTTTGCCTAAATAAAAGCTTATTCTTGTAGCAGTTTAGTTGCTTATTCTATTTTTTGTAACATTTAGTTATTTTAGATACAGAAATAACTATTTTATGCAACTATTACATAAAATATGGGACATAATTATGTCCTACAATCTCAGGACATTTGCCATTTTTAATATTTTTGGTCAGGACACAACCGCCCAAAGAGGGACTGTCCCTCACAATGTGGGACAGGTGGTAACCCTAAATGTACAAATATAAAAAAGGGGTTGTGGACGGATGGATGGATATAGTAAGAAAGTTACTAGAATAACATGCCTTGCATTGCCATTCTTTGTCTGAAGGTTACTAAGTCTGAAGCTCAAACATTTGTCATTATTTAGTTATAGAAATCCACACTCATTTCCCAGAATAACAAATTTTACAACAGCATAGATGAAAATATTAGGGAAAACTAGGGACAGTGGAGAGCTTCGATGCCAACTTCCTTGCTCAATAATTCTATATGAAGGCCACACTAATGAAGGGGCAATACCCAAATATCATAGACAACTTTTAGATATGACCATAATTCACTTAAATGTTGATAGAGAAAGAGGTTTTCAACCAACATGCATTATGTGAATAATAGGAAATATGAAACTAAAATGTCTGATTTTGTTACTGAATGTAATACTCAGCAAAATAAATAAATAAATAAATAAAAATGTATATATATGACATTCAGGGACAGTTGGCAGCATCTGAGCCCTACACACATACATCCCTTACACACACACACACACACACACACACACACACACACACACACACACACACACACACACACACACACACACACACAAAACTATCAATCACTGCTACTTGTATGACTTGTAACTTAGATCTCAGATGTCTGATTCTGATTAAATGTATGAAGAAATACATAAGGAACGGCCATGCAGAATATTTCTTCTCCACTCATTACTGTCAGAATATAGTGTGCAACGCACTATAACCAAATACCTCTCAACATCTTAGCTCACGAATACCACAAATTACACAGACCAAAATATGAGGCAAAATCAAGGACAGTGAAGAGCTTCTATGCTAACTTCTTTGAACATAATTCTGGACAAAGCCAACAATAATGAAGGAACAGGGACCCAAAATCAGAGACAATTTTTAAATATAACCGTAATTCATAAATAAAGTTAATACAGCATGAGGCTTACCACTAATATGCATTTTCTGAACAATAAGATGTATGAAACTATAATGTCTGACTTTATTGATGGACTGTAACCCTCAGTGATTTACCGGACATTTTTCAGAGGACATAGCAAAACAATGTAGCAAAGTCAGGGAGAGTTGAGACCATTTATGCCCCCCAAACTTACATACAGACACACACACACACACACACACACACACACACACACACACACACACACACACACACACACACACACACACACACACACACACACACACAAAACCATCAATTACAACCATTAGTATGAGTGTGAGTGTACATCTTAAAAGTTTTATTGTGATCATATGAATGAATAAATACATAAATAATTGCTGCACAGAATTTTATCATTTCAGATCACTACTGTCAGAATACCAAAGATATAACTAGCTGTTTTCCACATACACTCTGTTTCCTTCCCAGTCTGGTACCCATTATTTAAGGAGCAAGCCAGGTTTGTTCTTTTCTATCTTTGCTCCTCAGACATGAGGAGGAAAAAATAAAGGGCCCACTTCTGATCTGGGGTTCCTTTGCTAATGTGTAAACAGCCAGGTACATTCCTCTGCATCTACATTCCTCAGACATGAACAGAAAAAAAAAAAACAGTCTTCTGTACATTGTAAACTGTAGCAAACAACTTGCTGTATTTGTAACAAGCAGCTGCCTGCTACAGTTCATGCTACACAGATAGACAGCAAATGCAATACCGGCAGAAAATGTCAGTATTTCACTTAAGACCAATCAGGCTCTACCAACTGCACCACCTAACACATTGCACTCAGGACAGCAGACTCCTTCACCCTTCCTTGTTAATCCATTGCAGAATACAGTATGGAACCCACTGCACTCCTGCCACATACCTCTCAAACTCTTTTTTTTAAACAAGAAACATCTTTATTGAATTATCACTTAAGACATAGGCAATCATGCATTTATAAAAATGAAAACAAGGCATATTGACATATTTTCAGTTTCAAACATTATACATCAATCTTTACAGTCATTGTCAATCAAACATTAAATAGCTCATTCAATTCCTGCCTTCCCTCGAACCTCATTCCTTCACCAAAGCATTATTCTGCATGTAGTTTTCCCCCAAATCTCATTTTTTATGTAATTTGCTGCTTCCCTTTTTTAGAGAACCCACTTCCATTTCTTTTATCTCTATTAAATTAATCTATTCACAGCTTCTAGTATGGTTGGTTTAGACTTTGATTTCCATTTTCTAGTAAATGATTTTTTGACAACCACCATAATTGAACTCAACACGTTCTGTGTCTGTCTATGCAATTCCGATTCTGCATCTCAGCTCAAATACTTCGAAATACTTAGCTCAAAAATTAAGCAGGAAGCTAAATAATAATGGGGAACAAAGGACCAAAATCAGAGAGACAGATTGCCTTTATAGTCTTAAAGTTGTTTGAATAGGGAGCTTTGCATTGGAATGTTTTTTTCTGAATGCTAAGTGTGAAACTGAAAGGTCTGTCATTGAGTGATTGCAGTCCTCAGTGACTTGCAATAAAACACAAACTTTCCAAGGAACAGACCAAAATATTAATGAAAATCATAGATATTCTGTGAAATCAGGGACAGTTTAGAACATCTGTGCTTCACACAGACATAAACATGTACACACACACACACACACACACACACACACACACACACACACACACACACACACACACACACACACACACACACACACACACACACACACACACACACACACACACACACACACTGCTTATCTTCCTGCATACTAGATAAATGGTACATGTAGGGCAAGGAAAAATGTTTTAGCTTTTGTATGTATACTACACCTTTACATCTTCTTCTAGTTTAAGTATTAGGCTGCCTCAGTCTGAGCTAGTCACATGAGGCAGCCTAAGCTAATAGAAATGGTTCTCCTCTGCTTTATACAGCAGCCCAATAAGATACTTTCTTGTGAAGTTCTGCCTTTTGTGAAGGCAAGAAGATCTGTGATAAGCAATGATAAGCTGTAAACACCTTATTTCCATATTGGAGTAGATGTAGGCTGGACTGTTTTAAACACAGTCCGGCAAGTGGAGTAAGAAGATTTATTTTATTTTTTCTTAAGTGAAGCACTGAAGGTTAAGGAACTTTGTGCATGCACAAGCACAGAGGTCTGAGCTTGGTAAAAATACACTTTAACTTTGTGAAAGAAGAAAAAAAAAATAAAGTCTGTTTTTTTAACTAGGGGTTTGCAGCCCAGTAGACAATACCACAACCACCCCTGGCTGCGGTACTGTTTCTTCCTTGTACTCTGGGAATGTTCTGCACATTGTGGTAACCAGGAGGAGCTTGACAACTTTAAAAAACAAAGTATCCTGTATTGACAGATGACTGCTGATGGACAGTGGCAGACACTTTTCTGATGTGACTTTCTGGAGATGATAGTTATAAAGAGAACTAATTGTGCATATTTATTGGTAGAAGGGCTGGGTAGGTAGTTTGATTAATTGTGTTAGGCTGAATTGTGTGAGCTTTTAGGAAGACTGAGTTTTACTGGGTCTTAAAATGATTGTGGTAAAGTCTCCTAGTCTAATTAAGTTATATATTTTACTGCTACTTATGATATGATGATGGGGTATTGGGAAATACCTAAAACATAAGGGGAAACATAAACTACTACAGTTAGTACCTTGGTATATTTACCAGTTATAGATGAAATTATGGACAAATTAGGATAATCTTCAGTACTACATGAGGAGTGAGTCACAAGTTTTGAAGCAATGTTATTTTTTTTCTTCCAAGGAGCCACATACGTTCCCTAATTTTAATTTATGGCCTGTTGTTTATGTAGATATCAGAGTTCTTGTATGATGTTGAGTTAGAAAGCAGAAAGCTGTGTACTCTCCCTCAGCAAAAGTAATAAAAACCTAAAAAAGGTGAGTAGTCATTTGAAGAATTAAAATTAGAATTAGGAGAGAGGAAACAATGCAGATACAAAAGAAAAGAAAAGAAAAGAAAAGAAAAAACATCTCTGAGAAGAGTTATGCCAAACCTACATGTGTAGACCAACAAAGCAGCTCAGGGGTGTGAGAAGAACAACACCCTTGCAAAGGCATTACAGTTAAAGAACTAGAGGATAGAAAACAGAAGTTATACACCTAGGTTGTGAAAATTGGAAACTCATTAAAAGACTACACTAGGTGGACCTATAAAAAAATTTGGAAAATAGAATCCACTCTGAATAACAGTCAGCATTAAAAGAAAATTAGAAGGAGACACAATCAAGATTAACATAACTCGAAGCAGCAAGATAAGAAATAGAAATCAAATCTGAGGTGAAAGACAGAGAACAAGAGAGAAAAACAGATTGTCCAATATTCCTGAAGGAATAGAGGGAAGGGATTGCAAAAACTTCATTATCATCAGGCTCAGCAAATGATCAGGACTCCCAGAAGATCAAATTTTAATTGATAGGGCACATATTGTCTTCATAGTGGTGAGCATTGGTCAACATTTCACACACACTCTATTGTCCATAAAGTCTTGAATTAACAATTAAAACAACTCTTGGCACTACTTTGGAAAAGGGAAAGGCACTAGTAGGTGAGCAACGAGCCTTTGTTAACAAATTACTTCTGTCTGGGAACCTGATTGCGGACAGCAAAGTTTTCAACATTTTTCAAGACGTGTAGGCAATTTAATCTAGTCTCCAATTTGCTGCACCCTGCTACTTTTACCATCTTTCATCATACACCGAATAATTTTTTGACCTGAAGGAGGCAGCAGCAGTATTGGAAAGATATCACAGCTGCAAGAACAAGAAAATCCAGAGTGCATGAAGGAAGCCAAAAGAGAGAACCTAGTAGAATAAAAAAAACTTCTTGGAAAGATGGCCAATAAAAGAGAAAATGAATAAAGAACCAAATGAGATGTCAAAGCACTTGACGTGGGTGAGGGAAAGCTTAACACAAGACAAGGGACAGGACCTGATGAGGACTCTGATTGTAGAACAGCAGGATTAAGAGAACTGTATATTTAAAGGAACCTCTTTGTTTTATGTTAAACATGACTCTAGTGACTTTAAACCTTGAAGGCGTTGTAGATCAAGCATGTGCAACTGTAAGTACTGTAGAATACATAAAGGCAACACTAATGGAAAGGGCCCATATAGTGCTTAAAAGTATGTAACTACTTTACTTTATTTTTTATAATTATTGTATATAAGAAATGTTTTATTAACTTGCTTGTGGAAAAATGTAAATCATTTAAATGAAAGGAGGGAAGAGGGGAACACTTTGTTTGATAATTCACCCACTGGTTAGACAAATCAGACCCCGAGCAGCAGTGGTAGCAGTATGGGGGAGAGGTCAGAATAGGATGAAAGAATACATAAAGCACAAACAACCAAGGTGGAAGCAGTGGAGCTACTTGGTTAGTTTTTTAAATGTAATGAAGGAAGGGCTATAGGCACTGTGCAATGCATTACAACATTTGAAAAGTGCTGTTATAGGGACCTAATAAATAGTCAAGAGAGAGAGCAAGAAAAAAATAGATATACAAACAAATGGCAAGAAGGAGAGGAGTATCAGAATAAGGGGTAAAAAGGTGTAGAAGACTTGCGGAAACTGTTAAAGAGAGTTGGTGGAGAAGAAGAAGGGGAACAACAGCAGGCTGTTGGAGAGGCATGCAGGTTGATTAGGTAAACAAATGGAAAATAAGAGTATAAGCAAGTTGAAAGAAATATGTGAAAGTAGGAAAAGGTGGCAAGTAAGTTGATAAAGTTGGTCATAAGGAGCAAATTAAGGCAGATGGTATGAAGCGGAAGTAGCAAACACAATATATGAGGAATGTTATATACTCAGGACTTAAATAAAAAGGTGGATAGTAGGATGAAAGTCCCCCCACCCCCAAAAAAAGAAAGATATGCTAATTACAGAGGTATAAAGGCAGGAAAACAGAATGAGTGTGAGACAATTCATTGAGACAAGGAAGCAAGGGAGGCATGGAAATAATCACAAGAGATACAACTGATCACTAATAAGAAAGAAACAAGCAAGAAAAGGAAATATAGCAAAACAGGCCACTTAACTGGTAAATAAGAAAGATCATTTGAAAAAAGAACTATCAGAAGTGGGGGGAGCAATAACACTTTGTATGACTGACTTTAGGAGTCAACTCTGAGCAGATATTCATAGATAAAGAAAGGGAAGACTGCAGGTAGGTAATGTATTGTACATAGCTTGTGATATTGTTGAGGAACATTTGTTACAGATAAAGGTGTTTTCATTATGTAGGCTGCTTGAAATTGAAAAACTGTACATGACCATACTAACAATATTGGTGTTCATGAGCAAGGAGGGCATGCAAAAAGAGACATGAGTGAGGAGACAGGAATGGCAACTGAGGGCAGAGAAAACGAGTACAAGACTTTAGAACAAGATAGGCAATGAAACTAATTACATGTAATGTCAGTGGACTAGTGGAGGTAGATAAAAAGATTCATAGTGAGCTATATATTTAGGGGATAAACAATGTTGTTATGCTTCAAGAAACACTCTTAAAGAGAGAAGAGAATGAAAAAATATGATATAAACCTGAACAGATATTTTACAGTAGCTATGGAGGGCTGTAAGGGGGGGGGGGCACTTACAGTAGTGAAGCTATAGGTCCAATATAGAGGTATACGAGAAGATAGAAGACAATTAAGATTGATTCATAATGGTGAGGGGGTTATTGGAGGGACAAAAGAATAACAAAAGGAAATGTCTACCTTCCAGCACATTTAGACAAGGTTATACTATGACATTTTTTTCAGGAAATAGTGGGGCTAGATTGCAATATTATAACATAAGGTAGATGGGGGGCCTAGAGCCAAGAGGATCTCTGTGGAGAGGAAGTGAAACATCTTTGCTGATTGCATGGTTGGAGTAATTTGGGAAGAGCCATTCAGAGTCCAAGTGAATTTACCATTTCTCTGAAAAGCATGAAAGAAGGTCAAGGCTAGATGAAATTTTCATCTTAGAAGGACATGAATTCCTATTAAAACAAGCGTCCACCCACCTACAGAACACAGTCTGATCATACCCCAGTGAAGTGTGGTTTAGATCCAATGCCATCTGACATGCTGTTAGTAGCTGGCAGAGAAAACTGGAAAGCAGTACGACAGATATCAACAATAGCTGGTATAGTCTGAGGTGGAACAGGGAGAAAAGGATGTTGCAGTGAGACCTTCAAGATTATAAAAGTAAGGAATGCAGAGAAAGGAGGCAATTTCAACTGTTATGATTATCATGACTCAGAAAGCTACAGCACAGAGAAACTTTATTAATTGAAGAATATAAAAAGGAGATGAACAAATTACAAGAAAATGGAAGAAATTCTTAGCAGAGGATATGGCCATAAATTTAGCAGCAATGAGTCTGAGCCTGTTTGTGCACACCTCCAAGATACAAAAGATACTTGATAATAAATTAAGACAACAAAAGTTGAAAGACGTATAACAAAAATAAAACTTCCAAAATTATAGATATTAGCAAGAGAACCATATATGATAGGAGAGGTATTTAAACAATTTTTTAAAGAGTATATTCAAAAGAACAATCAGGCAACAAGTGTACTGACTTAAATGAACAATTTATCACTGGTATTAATGGAAAAGTACTCACTAAAGAAGAAAGGGCAGGTTTCATCCAACCTATTTTTAGGCAGGGAAATATAACAAATTAAAAGATAGACAACAGGGAAATCCTGGGTTGGAATGGTTTCCTAATTGAAATATATATATATATATATATATATATATATATATATATATATATATATATATATATATATATATATAGAGAGAGAGAGAGAGAGAGAGAAAGGAAGCAATAATTTAGATTTGGCACATCATATTCAGTAAAATATTTGAAACCAAGGAAATCCCAGATTTCTGGAGAGATAAAGTAATTTCAGTATTATCCAGGTTCATATAAGCCAATAGTTACATTAAGCTATGATCATAAGATATTTGCAACTACATTAGCAAGTAAAATTTCAAAAATACTGCCCTGAATAATACACTGAGACCAATCTGTTCTTTTTTAAAGGGAGACAGACAAACCTTTCACAGTATTATGACATGAAATCTAATACACCAATGCGTTGAACGTTTACAAACGCCATTGGTATTGATAGGGTTAAATGGTAAGAAAGTATTTGATGAATCCACTGGAGGTATTTGTGGGAAATTTTAAAGGAGGTGGGCTTCCCCTTGCAGTTTATTCATCTAATCCAGGAAATATACAAATAAGAGTTAAAATAAATGGTAGGCTTATTCAGAAATTTCAAATTAAAAGGAAAATAAAGCAGGGTTGCCCACTTTCTCCCCTCCTGCTTGCTCTGAACCTTGAACCATCATTCAATAAGATAAGATATAAACAGTGCAAACTAGCTATGTTTGTAGATGATATAATCATATTTTTGACAGATCCAGACAAGGATATTGTGAAGCTATTTGA
This sequence comes from Protopterus annectens, assembly GCF_019279795.1. Classification (NCBI taxonomy): domain Eukaryota; kingdom Metazoa; phylum Chordata; order Ceratodontiformes; family Protopteridae; genus Protopterus; species Protopterus annectens. Next base: position 1,026,269,335 of record NC_056729.1, read on the forward strand.
GGTGTTAAGGCAGTTTAAGGAAATAGCCAGTTACAAGATAAATGAAAACAAGACCAAAACAATTAGCATTAATTAGGTCCATAACCACCACCTACTCCAGGAATACCCCAGTCTATTGGGGCATTTCTGACTGAAGTACTTGAAGTGTGGATAACAAGGGAATCTCAGCACTTCCCAAAGCAGATATGGAGAGAGTTGCGAGAATCAGTCAGGAAAATGCTTATGAAGTGGGAGATAGTAAGAGTGGATCTGAACCAGCGTATAAGTGTGATAAAAGATATTTATAGTACCCATAATTTTATATATCAGTCAAGTGTTTATTTATATATTGATGGAGCTACTCAAGATGAGTGGCTCTCACTTAGAAAAGGCATCTCTAGTTTCTTATGGGAAGGGCAATACACCAAGAGTAGCTTGGGACCAGATGGTTAATCCTGTGGAACACTGAGAGTTAGCTTCCTCATTTCTAGAAGACTACTATATGGATACACCGATGAGAATAATTTATCTTCTGCAAAATCCTTGATATATCTTCAACTGGAAATAAATATTGCTAATGAATGAAATCCCAGGACAGATAGGTAGACTAGATGACATGTGGATTATATTGAGCCAAGCAGTGCAAGGTTTAAAGGAGGTGGAATTTCTTGGTAAAATGACAGGAAATACCTTAAAAGGTATAACATGTGCACAGTAAGATTTTGACTTAAAGAACATTAGACTAGGTAAATTACACTTTTATGTAGATATGGCTATCTTGGGAAATTGGACAGAGAGATAAAGGAAAATAATTTATTGGGAACAGTAACTGTATGTCAGGGAGATAGAATATTAGAGTGGGATGAAATTCAACAAAGATATACCCTGGGATTCAGCAAACGTCTATGCAAGAATAGCTTATTCTTGAACAGAAGGGGCCATTCCTGTGCAGCAAGGCAGTGCGCCATGCATATTCATGAAGGAGCACTGCCATGCTCTAATACGGACATGGTGCTGTGTACGAGTGCAGGGGATGAGTCTGAGAGCAGTTCTCTTCCAATACACATGCCCCTGCTCTCCATAATTGCCTTACAGCAATGTAAATGTAACAAGAGTGTCCGTGGGCACCATTACCTCCAACCTCACAAGAAATCTGGACAAAGCCATAAAAATAAAGGGACAAATGTAAGATATTGCTTTCACAAACTTATAAAGTCAATAGAATGACAGTCTTCGCACTAGCATGAACTTCCCAAAGGGTATTAAGTGTAAAACTCAAATGTCTGTCATTATTTACTACTAACTGCAGTCTTTAATGCTTTGCCACTAATCTGTCAGAAAGCCACAATTGTATAGAAAATGGACCAAAAATATAAGGCATAAATCTAGACATTCTGTAAAAATGTGTACAGTTGAGAGGTATGGCAGACACTATTAGTGTCCGTGGAGCATACCTCCCAAATGCAAAGCCTGTCATGTCATCACCATTTGAAAAGCACAGCCCCCCACAGATAATGTTGCAGAAGGCAATGTGCATACCCCTACAAAACAAAAATGAAAAAAATGTTTTTTTTTCAGTCCGCAATAAAGTTTAAGCATAGCTGAGCGTGTGTGTGCATTGTGAAACTCTGCTCAGCCTAGCTTCCAGAAGCGTGAAATTCAAAATCCCAATGTTCGGAGATATTAAAGTAGCAGTTCTGGTATTGCAGTTTGTTGATGGATACGTAGAAGTTCAGGTAAGTATCTATGTGTAAGTGTGTTGGTTAGGGGCTTTAGTGTGTGTCAGTGTGTGTTGTGACTGTGATGTGTGTGAGGGAGTGTAAGCTGTGTGGGTGTGAGTTTGCCTTGTGTGTCTGTTTGTGCGATCTCGGAGTTAGTATATTTAAGCGGAGGGGGGTGTGGGGAGTGCAGCCCCCCCCTGCTTATCTGTAGTGTAGGATGATATGTTTGATTGTGGAGGGGAGTTTTGTGTTTGTGTATGTGTGTTGTATGTTCGGTATTTTGAATTTCGCTCTTCTGGTCTTTCGGTATTTAGGGGTTTTGGCTACATGGTCTCGAGATTTTGAAATTCGATATTTCAAAATTTTGAGATTATGTACTGAACCCCATATATATAAACAATAATACATAATATATGTACAGGCATACATATAAAATATACACATATATGATATATATATATATATATATATATATATATATATATATATATATATATATATATAAGAACAAATATATATATATATATATATATATATATATATATATATATAAATATCTCAGTATGTATGTAAAACAAATGTTATCAATATATATATATATATATATATATATATATATATATGTATAAATATATACACTACTTCTTTTGACCTAACTCCCATTTGCCTGACACCCATTTGCCTGAGACCAAATGACTGAAATTTCATTTGCCTGACACTTCATTTGCCCGACACTTCATTTGACTGACAAGTATTATTAGCAAGAAAATGAAATATGCCCCCTTCCCCACTGTAGTGCGATCCTGGAGTTAGAATATATAGTTGGGGGGTGTGAAACAAAGCCCCCCACTTACTTTTTTTTTACTAAGCAATATTACATCAAAAGTTAACAATATCCCCCAAACCCCCCCAACTATATATTCTAACTCCAGGGTCGCACTACAGTGGGGAAGGGGGCATATTCCATTTTCTTGCTAATAATACTTGTCAGTCAAATGAAGTGTCGGGCAAATGAAGTGTCAGGCAAATGAAATTTCAGTCAAATGGGGTCAGGCAAATGAGTGTCAGGCAAATGAAAGTTAGGTCAAAAGAAGTAGACCCATATATATTTATATATATATATATATATATATATATATATATATATATATATATATATATACCTATAGTCTGGGTAAAAGGGGCAGAGCTGGAGAACCTGTGCCAGGCTTCCCCAGGAGTGTCTGTGTGGTTGTATAAACTCTTATCTCAAAGTGTGTGTGTGTGTCTGCTACTTGGGCAGGGACACGAAGCACTGGTTGGACAGAGAGGGTGCCGGAGGTTTTAGCTTGCTCAGCTGGCTGAGATCTGGACCCTATAGCTGTGCCAGTGTGGACTCTTATTGGGTACTGGGAGAGAAAGGGAGCAAGCAGCCCCAGACTGTCATCTCTGTGTGCTCTTAAGGGAAATTGGACTTTACTGTGTTTGTATTTATTATCCTTTCCCTATATGGATGCCCCTCACTGGTGTTAATGGTGAGGATTGAGGATCCTTGATTGCTGGGCCAGTGCACGGGTGTCAGAGGTGCATACACAACATATCAGTTTAAGGGTGTGCACACTCATTCAACGGGCTTATTGTACTGATTATTATTTCCATATGTTTTCACAGACCAGGTTGTTATGTTTTCAGTTGAATTGTACAGGCTATAGGTCACATTAAAGGTGGGAATTGTTTTGAAATGAGTTATTGTGGTGTCATGTTCCAATTGCACAAATACCAGGCATTGTAACAGGGATGTGTACCCTTTATATCCACTGTAGCAATATGGACTCAGCAGTACCTGACTTGTATAACCAGCCTACACCAAGGTAGAGTAATCTCCTTTGGTGGACAGCAGCAATACACAAACCACATATTAGGTTGCTATATTGGTTGTAAAGGGACATATAGGTGTAGGCAACAACTTGGAAGCAAGTCCACCTCTATCTGACCAAGCATGTAAGTTCACAGGTGACTTCCTGTCAGGCTGACTATGACTACAAATCAGATATGTCCACACCCTCAAGGACAATTGCAACAGTGTCTCCACATATGTTTTTAGTCTCAGAGGAAACAACACAATTCACCCTGTACTGGGGGTAAACAACACCTCATACACACATGCCATGCATGTAGGCAACCTGCATCAGACAGGTTAGGTGGGATCATCCCCATCCTGTCCACCTCAGTTGTACAGGAGGATATGCACATCAACCACACTCCTCCCCTCAGCAATGGTGAGCATGTAAAATATATAAAATATACTATAATTGTTAAAACTTCTTATGTACCAAATTATACTGTTATTGTCTTTGTCTTGACCTTTTATGTTGTTGTAATTTGTGGGGCCTCCACTGAAAATGGACATATATCCAGCTGGACTAGCCCGGTCAACAAATGTAAAATAAAATAAAATAAATCAATAAATATGTACATATTGCCTACTGATGGCAACAACAGCATATCACCATCTGGCATAATAACATCACTGTCTGCCTCCTACATGAACTCAGGCATGTGCAAACAGTTCCATCACACACCACAGTCAAACACAGACCTGCCACCATCCACACACCGTCCACATAGAAGATGGCCACTGTCAACCCTCTACACAGAGATGAATGGAGAACAGAGGATTATGCTTGTATGTCTGATACATTAGTGTTCTAATCCCCACTGGGCCCTTATCTGCATGCTCCTCATCCAGTGTGTGTGTGTGTGTGTGTGTGTGTGTGTGTGTGTGTGTGTGTGTGTGTGTGTGTGTGTGTGTGTGTGTGTGTGTGTGTGTGTGCGCAACCCACTTCCACAATGCTTCCTCAGCGTCATGACGGCTTATGCGTTCGACATGTGGCCCAAGTGTGGTGAGGAGATCCTCGGTGGATGTCAGTGTGGGCTGGATGGCTGGGCCCCCACCTGTGGCTAGCCATTCCCTCATTACAGCAGCAGCCCATTGATGGGCATGGCATTTGAGGTTGGTGGCCCAATGCTGCACATGTACATAAGTTCTGCTGTGCAGGCCGGCATCATTTACCCTGTGGACCACAATGTTCCACAGGGCAGTCCTCTCCCACACATCTTCTGCTCTCCATCCACATGACAAAGCATAATGTCCAATTACATATTGGGTGATAATGTCTGTTTCCCCAACAGAGAATGCTGGTAGGTGAGCACTCTGCATGTTACCTGGAAGACATAAACAGGAAAAGGTCACAGGACCTCATATGGTTGTCAAAATGCACATCAACAGTGGATATTACTTGCAAATAATCCAGACTACACCGGAAACCTCCAAGCTATCATAGCTATAGCAGCTTGCATTACATGTTTGTCCTGGAGCTATTTTATTCCCCCCAATGTTGTACACTTGATTGCATAATCATCGGTGCCTTCATGAATATGCATGGCATGCTGCTGTGCTGCATGGGAATGGTCCCTTCCATGCAGGAATAAGCTATTCCTGCATGGAAGTTTACTGAATCTGGGGGTTAGTGTACACATAGTGTAAGCTTTATTGAATCCAATATTTAGTCTTTTTCACATGCTAATATTCCCATGGATATACATAATAATATTTACACATAATATTTTATACCATATTCTCCTTTCATTCTCAGCTTCATCTAGTTTTATTTTCCATAGTAATATCTTTTCTTGGTAAGAATATACTTTGGTATTAGTGCTGTATATTATCCTTTGAAAATTGAAAAGTAACTTCCATTCCTTATTATATTTTTTCTTAATACATCATTTAATATATCACCATTATCACCCTTTAACTTCCAAATAACATTATACAAATTTAGTGAAGGTGCATAAACCACTGGGTTAATTAGTCCTAAATCTCCTTTATCATGCTGAGCATATAAAACCCCTCTCTTGACAGGGTTTAACTGAGAACCCATATAAAATTAAATATAATATTGCAGATTTCTTTCTCTTATTCTAAATGTAAAGTAAATACACTGGCCAAATAAGCAATTTTTTTGACATTAATACTGAATTAATTAAATACATTTTCTTTTTAAAAGATAACTTAAATGTTTTCCAGAACATGCATGCATTCCCCATTTTTTCAGTCATTGTCTTCCATTGCATATCTCTTACATCCTGCTTCCCAAAATATATTCCCCAAACTGTTATTTTATGCATACTAAACTCATCATCTTCTATTTTCCCAGTATATTCTAAACTCTGGCTTTTGTCTTTATTCAAATATAATCCAATATAACATTTAAACACTCATTTAAATAATCCAGCACTAAGTTAATTCTATCAACATCTTTTGTCACAAGTATAATATTTGTGTAAGTTGATAAAATAGGTATACTAATACTTTCATTTGTCACATATGCCTCTTTCTGCATTTCTTAATTTATTCATACCACAACTGTATTAATTACTAAAACAAAAATCAAATTGATTAATGGATGGTATTGTCTTATACATCTCTTAATGAATATTTCCTGACTTAATCATCCATTTACCAACATTTTTATTCTGTTATATTCATAAGCAGTAATGCATACATTTCTTATTTTTGAACTAATATCATATAACTGAAACATATCTCATAATATTTCAGGTCATATAGAATCCAATGCTTTACTCATATCTCCACTTATTTTCATGTTTTTCATTCCTGCAGATACAATCATCTACTAATTCTCTAACAATAACAAATCTTGACTTCCCCTCCCTTTTATACTATATATCATAATCTCTGCTATGTTATGAATCCTTTTCTCCATTCTTTTTGCATAATTTTTCATAAATATTTTGTACTCTATATTATTTAAAACAAAAGGTCTCTAGTTTCTAATTTCTTTTCTAACACCTTTCTTCCATATAAACTTTAAAATACCACTGCATAATTCTTTATACTTGAAACCTTCATTAACTGTTCATTCATTACCTCCAGAAAACATCTTTTTTTGGCATATTAACATATCTTTATACAGTTGGTATTCTATTGCATCAGGTTCACCTGCTGATTATATATTAACTGTTGCTAACATTTTTTCCATTTCCTCTATAAGAATTTCTTTTTCTAATTCTTTATTATCTTGTTCTGAAAATGTTTTCACATTCCATTGTTTCCTCATCTCTGTCACTTCCCCTTTAAACATTTCTTTAACATATTGCACTACAGCATCCATTATCTTTTCTTGACTAATCTGACTTATTCCTGATGCATATTTTATTTCTGTCATTATACTATTATCCTCTTTACTTATCTTACTGAAATAAGGTACTACCACTTCCTTAAAAATATCTTTGTTTATATAACAAGAATTTAATTATCTTCTGATTCATGTTTTATATATATATATATATATATATATATATATATATATATATATATATATAAAATGTGTGTGTATATTCTCCCTACTAAAATATTCTGTCACTCCTTTTGATATTATTAAATGCTTCATTACTTAACTTGTCATAAACATTCTGTGCCTTTCTTCTCTTCTACAGTTGCCAGCCTATATAGCACTTCTTGTATTTCTCTTTAAATGCTATGCACTATTCTGACCAATGTTTGTAAAAATCTGTCATACCTGTATGTTCTTCACAAAGCTTTAAAACTATTTTTCCTCTTCCTTCCCATTCCTTTTCATGAAGTCTATTTATGTCATTTGCTATGTTTATGTATTCATCTTTATTTTTAATTGTAATCCATATAGCAACATGATCTGAAAAACCTGCTTCTATCATACCTTCTTCTGATATTTCTATTCCAGAAACTATCAAGAAATAATTTATTTCTGTTTTATGAGCACCTCTACTATACATCCATCTATTAGATCCCCATAGGTTAAATTTATAATATTTAATTACTTTTGTCATTTTATTTACATCACCAAAATTCTTTTTTTTTTCTTCTTAAATCAAAGTTAAAGTCACCTACAATAATATAATCCATATTTACTGTTATATATTCCAAACTTTTTTTAAACATATTTACTCTCTCCTTTTGTGGGACTTAAGCATACAAACCTATGATTCTATACACTTGCCCTTTCCATATTATATCTGTCATTGTAAGTCTTCCCAATATAACTAATGTTGCATTTAAAACTGTTATAGAATCTTTACAGAAAATATATAATTTGATATTGTTAATCCTCGTTCATTCCTTACGCATGGGTATCGGTTCCAACCTTGGAACCGAGCTGGCCATTTTCCAAGCTTGTGTCAGCTTCAAACTCTTGAGTTAAACTCTTACCCACAATCCCCCTCTCTCTGTTACCTCAGATTTCGTTTGCCGTATTGCCATTCGGTCGTATCAAGCTGCTTCTCTTGAGCTAAGTACAGTTATTTGTTGTTTAATAGTCTTTCATATTACTTTTCTGTCAGAAAAGTTTCTATTTCATTGTCTCTTACCCTATCGCATCTGACGTACATATTTTCTTCTAGTTTTTCTGCTCTTTTCTCTACCTTTTTACCACAAGGTAATCTCTCTTTACCATCGTTGGTAATCCTTCCCTTCTTTCTCATACCTTTGGGTATTCCTTTGTACCATTGCTGGTACCCTTTCTGTTAATTAATTTGCTGTCATGGCAGATAAGAATGGTAGTCTGGGGTTTAAGCAGTGTTCTGATTGTGGACTACCTACTTCTGATGCACACTCTTTGTGCGTTTATTGTTTGGGGGCATCCCACTTGTCTGTTGACCCGACCTGTACTGTCTGTTAAAACTTTTCAAATAGAACTTTGTTGAAAAGGAAAAGCAAGCTGTTGCTGAAGGCATTATTAAATCTCCCTTTTCATAGGCTATTTCTGGGTCAGAGGTCTCAACCCCTCCTAGAGCCCATAAGAAAATCTTGGATGTTCCTACTAAGGCTAAATCTTTGCCTTCATCCCCGGCTGGGGACTCCCGCCAACCAAAACCTAAAAAGGCTAAAGTTTCAGCTCCGGAGCTCACTCAGTCAGTCCCAGTGCTTTCGGTGCCTAGATCTTCGGCACTGAGGCCTTCGGCTCCATTAATGATCTCGGCTCCGTCTTCTCCTGCAGCCTTCACTATATCGGCACCGAGGGTCTCCTCGGTTCAGACTATTACCACTGTATCAGCACTGACCGTTCAGTTGGCGCAGACCTTGACCACGTCGGAACCGATGCCTATATTGTTGACTCCAGTTTTGTCGGTTCCAGCTTTGGTACCGACAACCTCTTCGGCACCGACCCCTGTGTTGGTGCAGACCATGACCTCAGCACAGATGACTCCTTCGGTGCAGACAACCGTAGTCCCATATCTTTCGGCACCATTGTCCTCGGTGCAGACTGGTGAGATGGGCACCGAGTTTGCCTCTTTTGTGGACAGGCCTGTCTCTCCCTCAGTCTCTGTGAGGTCTACTAGAAGCCTCTCCGAACACAATGTGTTGCATCTTGTGGATCAGGTGCTCTTGGCCAGAGGTATCACACCCCTTAGAAACTATCCTTCCTTGGGAGGTGATCACCATCTCCCAGACCCCTTCTTATTCTCCTCCTTCATTGCCTTTGAAGTCCATGGATATAGCACAGTCTTCCCCTTCTGCGGTCCCCTTTATGGATCTCACTAAGGAACCACAGTTGCATTCGTGGCAGGAAAGTTTTGCTCTGACCCAGGATGTCAGTTGTGACACGCATAGCTTGCTGCTCCACAGCCATCCAGGGACTCCGGGTCAGCAGGCTGAGCCACTTAGGGGAGGGGTGACCCCTGTCCTAGACATTCACTCCTCTTCAGATGGACCAGCCTTCCAACTGATGGAGAAGGCTTTCACTGCTGCTGGTGATACTGGACTGTCTATCCCTCCGTCCTCCTCTGGTACACGGGTTTCACAAGTCGCACCTAGCGGACACTGGGTGCAAGGGCCTCAGGAAATATTCCCAAAGGAATCCCCTTTTCCGCTGTCTTCTCCAGCTTCTCCCACTGAGGAGGTCCACCAGAAAAGTTTGTGTAAGAGGAAGCACATGGACTCCACAGAGGAGTCCCTTACTGAAGACACAGATTTCGATGAGGGAGAAGGATTCCCCCGGTTACCCTCTGAGGTATCCTTTGGTGATATCCTCAAAATCCTGAAACAGGGAGGTGACTGTCAGTCCTCTAATCTGACCTCTGAGGAATCTGTGTTTCTGCAGGCCTTTTGCACCCGGCCCCCTACCTCCTGGGTTACTCCACCTGCCAATGAACTTGTCTGGCTTATTGTGCAGCGTGCTTGGAAGGCTCCTGATACCATCGAAGCCATTCCCCGGAGGCCAGATAAGATTTTGTCCCCTCCTGCTTTGGATCCCCATGGGTCAAAAGGTCTTCCTGTAGATGCTTTGGTGGTGGCGGCCGCAACAAAATCGGATCTGGCAGAAAAAAGAAAGCCAGACTGTCCATCCACCTAACAAAGAGTCCCAGGCACTGGACAGGATAGGGAAGCACACCTTTGCATCAGAGACCTTTACTATCAGGTCCCTGAATTATATGGCACACTTTACTAGGCTTCAAAGGGATCTGATTTCTGAAACCTTGGCTGGTGCCGTGTCTGATGAGGTCCATGACAAAGTGGCTTCTCAGCTGGCCACCATTGAATCAATATCTAAGTCCTCTATACAACTGATATCTCATGCATCAGAAGGAGCAGCTAGAGCAGCAGGTTCAGCGGCGGTCTTGAGACAACACTCCTGGATGCGCTTGTGCAATTTCGTGGTACTCTTTAAGGCTTCCTTTCTTTATGCTCCCATTGAGGCCTCCTCGTTGTTTGGACCCAAAGTTAAAAGCACACTGGCCAGATGTGAACAGGACAGTAAGACCCTTTCTGCCATAAGTGTCCGTTATTCTTCCCCTCAATGTGCTTTCTACCAAATGAAAAGAGTGGGAATATATGGTTCAAGAAATCTCGGGGTCCTTTTCGTGACACACAGGCCGAGTTCTCCCCTAGAGGCAGAGGGGGAAACTCATAGGGAAGACTCTCCTTTCAGGGCAGAAGGGGTCCATGTAACCAGGGTTCCAGGAATTCTTTCCCTAGTCAATTCTACCAGCGCACCTGAAGAGCGGCCCAGCTCCTTTCCTCTGGAGGTGGTTGGGGACATTTCTCCTTTTAACCTTCTGCCTGGCTAACCATCACCACCGATTCTTGGGTACAAAGGCTTATAACCAGAGGTTATCATATCCCCTTCGATATTTATCCTGCCCCTTCAAAAAAGCTTCCCAACGTTCCACCCAGTCAAAGGGAAGAAGCAGCATTAGAGATAGGAAAGCTGCTAAGAAAGAGAGTCATCCAAATAGTCCCTCCAGACCAGTTAGGATCCAGATTCTACTCAAGACTATTTTTGCTGCCAAAGAAAACCGGGGACTGGAGACCAATTTTGGATCTCAGTGTATTGAACAAATTTGTGAGAGTACAAAAATTCCGGATGGTCACAATACAGTCTATCCTCCCGCTTTTGGAAAAAGATGATTGGATGTGCTCGATAGATCTTCAAGATGCGTACTACCACATAAAAGTGGACAGGTCATCAAGAAGATTTCTGCACGTCCATGCGGGAGCCAGTCACTACCAGTTCAGAGTACTGCCCTTTGGACTCTCTACAGCCCCCAGAATGTTCAGAAAGTGCATGGCAGTTGTCACAGCTCACTTGTGACTTCAAGGATTCCAGGTGTTTCCATACCTAGATGACTGGCTCATTTCCGCCCCCACCAGACATCTACTGGAAGAAGCCCTGACATACTCTCTCCTCACTGCTCAAAGGCTAGGCATAACCATAAACTGGCAAAAATCCAATCTCACCCCATCTCAGTCGACAGAATTCATAGGGGTTATCTTGGACACAAAGAACTGCAGAGCTGCTATTCCAGAGCACAGAATTGTAAGGATAAAGCAACTACTGATTCCAATCCTTTCAAGAGAGAAATCCATGGCTCACTCGGTTCTACAGCTGTTGGGTTCCATGGCAGCCTCCATCACCATTGTTCGCCTGGCCAGGTTTTCACATGAGGCTTCTACAATGGCTACTGCTCACCCAATGGTATCGTTTTCAGCATCCTCTTTCAGCCATGATTTGAGTAACCCACAGGTGCAAACAGGATTTAAATTGGTGGATAACACACAATCTGTCACAATGGTCTCACCCCTTCTCCCCCCAGCAACCGAAGGCCACAGTGACCACAGACACCTCCCTGATGGGGTGGGGGGGGGGCTATGCCAGGGACGACAGTCCAAAGCACTTGGTCCGAACTGGAGGCCCATCTGCATATAAATGTTCTAGAGCTGAGGGTGGTGCTTCTGGTGTTGCAAGCATTCCATCCCCTACTGCCATCTGGGACAATTGCGATTCAATCAGACAATGTGGCGGTGGTCTGGTACATCAACAAGCAAGGTGGAACCAAGTCTTACCCCCTTTGTCGAGAGGCCATGAGGATATTGCAATGGGCGATGGCTACCAATCATTTTCCTCTAGCAACGCACATTCCCGGGAGTTCCAACGTGATAGCAGACAGACTCAGCAGGTGTATTTTTCAACCTCATGAGTGGTCCCTGAATCCCTTGATAACTGTGGACATCTTCCACCGCTGGGGCCATCCTTGCTGTGACCTCTTTGCATCCCCGACCAACTACAAATGCAGCAACTACTTCACCCTGATTCCCCCCTTCGGGACAGTCACCCAGGGATTCTCTAGTCCACGATTGGCCCTCGGGTCTTCTTTATGCATTCCCCACCCTTTCCCCTCATTCCCCAGTTTCTGAAGAAAGCCCGTCGGTTGAAGAGCAAGGTGATCCTCATAGCACCATATTGGCCTCGACAGATTTGGTTCCCCTTCCTTTGGCGTCACCTTCTAGATCGACTATGGATTCTCCATCCAACCCCGGAGGTGATCTCACATCCACAGAACCTGATTCATCCCAACTTGAACAGCCTGAAGCTCACAGCTTGGCAACTCCAATTCCCTTGATTGCCAGGCAGAATGATCTTTCTTTACCAGTACGTGATATTCTTATTGCATCTCATAAGTCTTCCACTAGAATTACTTATCTGAGCAAGTGGAAAAGATTTACCTGTTGGCTGAAAGATAAACAAGTAGATCCCTTCTCAGCACCAGTGTCGATAATACTAGACTATCTGGCCAACCTTTTTCAATCGGGTCTATCGGCCTCTACCATTAGAGTTCATTTGGCTGCAATTTCTAATTTTCATGAAGGTGTCCAATATTCCTCTCTTATGTCTCACATTTTGTGCAAGACCTTCATAAAAGGTGTGAATCATCTGAAGCCACCTTTTAGAGAACCTATTCAGCCATGGGATTTATCATTAGTTCTACAAGCTCTGACAATGCCACCTTTCAAACCAGCCTCTTCTTGTGACCTCAAGCATTTGTCATGGAAAACCTTGTTTTTGGTCACCATTACTTCTGCCAGACATATTTCTGAGCTTCAAGCTTTATGTATCAAGAGTCCATACTTGATTTTTCATAGAGATAGAGTGTCCCTGAGAACTAATCCATCATTTCTGCCCAAAGTGATCTCCGAAATGTCCATTAATCAAGCTATTGAACTGCCAGTTTTCTTTCCCAATCATTCAAACAGAGGAGAGTATTGCCTACATACCCTAGATATTCACAGGCAAATCCATTTTTACTTAAACAGGACTAGGCCCTTTCGTAAATCTGACCAGTTATTTTTGGCTTTTTCTGGACCTAGATTAGGATCTGCTGTTGCTAAGGTCACATTAGCTAGATGGTTGAAGGACTGTGTGACCTTCATTTATACACAACACAATATCTCGTTGCCTACTACCATGAAAGCTTATTCAACAAGGTTGGTGGCAACTTCTGCTGCCTTCCATGCCAGAGCTTCCTTACATGACATCTGTGCAGCTGCAACTTGGGCTACGCCTCATACCTTCATCAATCATTACAAATTGGATTTGGCCTCCAGGGGAAGAGCATCTTTCAGTTCTATGGTGCTCAGGAATGTCCTTCCATGAGAGCCTCCCAGGAATAGAGGTAGCTGGAGACTCTGTCCCATGCGTAAGGAATGAACGAGGATTAACAATATCAGATAAAGAAGTTATGTCTTACCATAATGTTCCATCTGTATTGTTGATCCTTGTTCAGTCATTACGACCCTCCCTCCTTCCCCCTCCTGTGGTCTCTAGTGGATCTCACCATCCAGTTCTATTAGGTTATTTGACCAGAGGTAGCCTCTACCTTCTTTGACTTACAAACTCAGTCTGAGGTAACAGGGAGAGGGGGATTGTGGGTAAGAGTTAGCTCGAGAGTTTGAAGCTGACGCGAGCTTGGAAAATGGCTGGCTCGGTTCCGAGGTCAGAACCGATACCCATGCATAATGACTGAACGAGGATCAACAATACAGATGGAATGTTATGGTAAGACATAACTTCTTTTTCCTGAACATGTCGTTCTACCTACATTCCACACCACCTTATTTCTCCATAATATTTCTGTTTGTAATTTTTCATTATGCTGTGGCGACCCCTAACGGGAACAGCCAAAAGAAGACGATGAGTAAACTTATATCTTCTAAAATAATTATATCTACATCAAATGTTTTACAACATTCCAGAATACCTAATCTTTTAAATAAACTTTTCATACTATTTACATTAACTGCAATTAATCAACAATTGCCCTTTTTTCTCTTATTAATTGCTTGTGCTAAATTAAATCTTTACGCTTTCATCCTTTTACTTTCTTTTTTCTTTCATATTATTTCCCCTAAATTTTCTTTTTCTTTTCTTTACCCTTTTTTTCCAATTGAATGTTTATTTTCTATCAGTACATTTCAGTACTCTCCACTGTACATCTTAATTATCACTTATTTCTGTGCCTTCCTCTATTTCTTTTTTTAATTAATTTCTTCACTATTTTCACATCTTTTTCTTTAATCTCGCCCCCAAATCTTGCTCTACACTTGCCCTGGGATTCAGTAAGGTTCCATGCAGGAATAGCTTATTCCTGCACGGAAGCGACCGTTTAGGATCAGCACGGTAGCGAGCCATGCATAGTAATGAAGACGCCCTGCATCAGCTCCTAAACGGACATGGAGCATGGACGAGTGCAGGGGGGCATGTCTGAGAGCAGATCTCTCACAATATACATGCCCCCACAGTCAAAAACTACCGTTTGGCAATTACAATGAGCAAGACCTCTCATAGGGGGTTGCATACCCCCAACAGCATAGATCAATGCAGAATGTCCAGATATGTGGCTCATACATCTGGCCTGTCTCTCATTTACCCTGCCAAATCACTGGGATGATCTCATCAATGACGTCTGAAATAATGGCAAACATACAAGTGTCAGACTTCAAATCTGTCAGAAAATGTACATAAAAACAAATCCTGTTACCCTAGCAACACCCCAAGTTTATAAGAGCAACACTTAAAATATATACTATAAACACTTTTTTTTATCAGACAGATTAAATTTAACTGTAGGTGTGCGGGTTTGCCCATTGCTTAGCTACGCATACTGTAGCTTAAATGGCACAAGAAGATAAATATCAAGATACATGCAAATGAAGCATTACTGCAGTATTGTAGTCGACAGAGCATTTGCCTTATGAGTAGTCATTCCCAGTTCGATTCACACTCTAGTAAATTCCATTTTCCATGTCAAATCACTTTATGAACAATATTTTTTGTTGTATAACCTACTAAATAACATATATTTGTGAACTGGAGTACTGCATTAAATGCAGATGTGAGGTGTCATTGTAATAATGTTGTAAAATCCACAGATAAACACAAGCGCCTCATACAGTATATGTACATATGAATCAGGGATACAAATCAAAGGTATAATGTGTAATGAATGATAAATCCATAGAGTGTCCAAATCCACCACCTTCCCAAGAGCCATGTTTCATTTCTGTCTAAATTAGTGTGTGGGTAAGTGGGAGTAAGCACTTGTAAGCAGTAGTAAGTGGGTATAAGCCTGTTTCCATGGGGGTAAGCAATGCGCACACAGATTAAGCAATATTTAAGCTAACTCACTGTAAGCATATTTAACCGGAAGTTAGCATTGCTTACCGTCACGCAAACCTGTGCAAACCCACTTACAATTGCTTAAAAGTGCCTTAATCACTCTGTATCAAACAGCCGCCATTCTGCCCAGCAACAAAATAAACGGCCCTTGCAGGTCTTGAACCCAGGACCCTGTACACTATAGTCACAGTAGTTAACCAGTAAGCCATCACAGCAGTACATAAGATTGAGGTATCACAAAACAAATTCTCACTATAGGAAAATTAAACTTAACATGTGAAAGGAATCTATGTACAGTTTTATGTTGTATAACCTACTACATAACATAAATATGTGAACTGGAGTACTGCATTAAGTCCAGATGTGAGGTGTCATTGTAATAAAGTGTTGAAATCCCCCAATAAACACAAGGACCCCATACAGTATATGTACACATGAATCATGGATACCAAACACATATATAACATGTAATGAATGATAAATCAATGCCAAACAGCAAATAATGTGCAAATTAAAAATTAAGCAACGCTAAGCAATGCAAACCCCCTGATTACTAGGTGTAAGCAATGTGTAGGCCAACTAAATAAATTTGCCCATTGGTATACCCCTTTAAGCAATACCAGCTTTAGGTAAGCAGGTTTGCCCATAGCTTAGCATTTTCAAAACCGTCCAATCACGACAACGTGTGGGAAATCAGCCCTATTTAAACCCCACAGGCGGGAATACATCTCATACTGGTTGCAGCTTCCTCCTGTAGGCACTATGACCAGAGTGGGTGAAGGATTGCACTTCTGGGCACAGTGCTGGGGCATCCAGGAGTCCAAAGTCATGGCAGAACTGCTTGTTGAAGACCATGACCAGAGAATGCTGCAGGGCCAGTACCAGGGTTTCCAATATAAAGCAGAAGCCTGGGACCGTCTCACCCGTGACCTTACCAGTGCCACTGGCATCCATCCAACTGGTGAGCAGGTCATGCATCACTATGCCGACCTGAAACAGAGAAAGAGGGAACTCTTGGATCAGTGGCTAGACAGGTAATGTCCCAGCTGTGTGTCAGTATCAGTCTGCTACCTGTTTAATAATTGCCAGCTCATGTATATTATGGATAGGTATGGCTAAATATTCCTCTTATGTGTTTTACAGCTGCAGACGAGTGGGCTGTCATCGAGAAAGCCCATGCCTGTAGACTGCAGAGGTTTCGTCGCGAGGCAGTTTAGTAATAATCTTGCATGTACTGTCATAAGAAATAAATCTAAAAGTAGTAGAAAGTTAACTGCCAGTATAAAACCTGTATTGTGTATGGCATGTACTGAATAAACCAGACAATATGGCAGGAAGAGTCTCATATAGGTTGTATGTAAATAAAGGGTTAACAGCCTAGCAATAAAAGTCTAACTGCTGGACTGATTCTATTTACTCTGGTATCATATGGTAATGTAGTGTTGCAATCTCTTAATAGTACTGTTGTATTAAGCACTGTTACCCACACTGTGCTACATAAATAAAATGTGTAGGAATGTCTGTATACGACTGTTGTAATCACAAGAGATCATATTGTGCAACTGAGAGAGACTTAAACAGAAAACAGTGAAAAGATAGACAACATAATCCAGATAGCACAGTCAACTGAGACGTGAAGTATTGTACTTTTAGCACACGCAGCCATGGTTCAAATCCTGGGAGTGGTAGTAAGCTGTATGCAGAATCATACCCCACAACTGTACAGATATTGTCAGAAAGTCCAGATAATTGGTGTAAGTCCCCTGCCTGTCACCCTGTCCCCCTGGCAAATCAGTGGGATGATCCCAGAAGTTTAGGTAGCAAATAATGACATACAACTGATTGTCAAGCATCATAACTCTCAGGAATATATCCATAAGAGCAAACCTGTCACTCTGGCAACTCACCAAAGTGTTATGAGAGTAATAAGCAAAGTATGTCCCAAATCCACCCCCATGTTGTGAAGCTATGACCAGAGTGTGTGCAGTAACACAGTGAGACGTATGTGCATAATAATAATGTGGAATCTGGTAATATGTGTGACAATATCCAGGTAGTGTTAACAAACAATCCCCCCACAGATCTGTCGGATATGAAAACTGTGCCTGGAAATAAAAGATTGAAATCCTGGACTGGTACTATTTAGTCTGGTATTGTATGGCAATGTTAGTGTTGCAGTATCTCTGACTAATAAGGTATTACTCATCACTGTCATCCACACAGTGCTACATAATAAAACTGTCTAGGAAATCCTGTATAAGAGTGTTGTAATTACAAGGTCAGATTGTAAAACCACAAGAGACTTACATAAAGAATTCAGAGAAAAGATACACAGCAAATATCTATATAGCACACTCAGCTGTGATGTACACTGTTTTATTTTAGCACACACAGCCATGGTTCGAATCCTGGGAGTGGTAGTAAGCTGTATGCAGAATCATACCCCTCAACTGTACAGATCTGTCTGGAATGTCCAGAGAATTGGCCCATATCTGCTGGCTGTTACCCTGTCCCCCTGGCATATCAGCATGCTAATCTCTGACATTTAGGCAGCATTTAATGTCATATAAATGACTGTCAGGCCTGTAAATATTTGGAAAATGTCTATGAAAACAAACCTCTCATTGTACAACTCACCAAAGGTTTATGAGGGCAATCGTCAAAATGTGCCCTGGTTTCACCTGCATGTTGTCAAGACATGCCCAGAGTGTGTGCAATAAGAGATGGAGAGGTATGTGCATAACATCAACCTGGAATCTGGGAATATGCATAGAAACAGTCAGGTAGTGTTAACAAACAATACCTCCACAGGTATACCAGGTAAGAGGTGTATACTGCAGACAAAACTCAGTTTATGTATATAAGTTGTCTACATCCATACCACTGTCCAAACTAAGGCCATTGGGTAGTGTAATAATACCTGTAAGGTACAGATCACAGCACTGACCAGGAAAGTAATGAGAACTACAGGGATGTACAAGTTGTTAAACGGCATCTTTCTCTCCTCCCCACCATATCTGCAACAATAAACTAAATACACAACTCAATCTGTATGTGCACAATTAAATCTACTGTTGGGACATATGTCCTATTTGATAAATATTGAAATATGTTTCTATGCATGTGCCATGTTGAAATACTCCCACATTGGTGGCATGCTGCCATCAATGTACCTGCATGCTGTTGTAATGGCCACTGTGTTTCCATATATGCATGTGTTCTGTTTGCTATGTAGCTGTTGCATATCTGGTATTTCGGGTTAATGGAAATATCTATGCATGCTGTTATACCTAATCCTGGAATGTGATGATTATTACTAACCCACATATGTTTTAAAATGGAAACACCATAGCACGTTTGGGAAGGCCGGTCCCAGCGGACCCACCTCTCCCACTTCATCTGGCCATGGCACCGGGCACCAGCAAGTCTGGGGCCCACCACGAGACCTCCTTGTCAGCTGGTCCTGCACCACCTTTGGGTGGAACCACCTCAGGGAATGGGGCTTGCCTCCCTGGGAGTGGGAGCAGTCAGGATACTGTCACCCATCGTCAGGTCCGGGGTCTGGTGCGTAGCAAGCTCCGCAGGAAGTTTGGAGATCTGCTATGCCAGCTTGAGGGCCGTGTGGCGCAACTACATGGTCAGCCTGCCCCTCCTACTCAGTTCCCAGCACAGCTGCCTTCGGGGCCGTGAAGGTGCAGTGGTGACTGCCCATGGGTGGGGACCACAGTCCCACTATTTCCACTAGGGGGCTCATGGGCTTCCGACTTCCAAACACCCCTCCCCATCCAAGGTGTTTACACCCCACATGAGTCATATACCGCTCATGTATGCTGTCTTGTATGTTATCCTACCCAACCTACCTCCCCAAATATACCTGCTATCCCTCCCCAACATCCAAATCTCACCTTAAAAAAAAAAAAAGGGCAATCTGTTCCCAAAAAAAATCTCGCCCCATACATAGCTGTCCATTTTTAACATGTGTCCACTGGACACATGTAATCTGGTCTAATTGGCTTCACAACATTTTATTGTTGTCCTCTCCCCTCTCACAGGGGTATGAGTGTCCAAATCTACCTCCAAATCAGTGTATATGCACAGCTGTTGCTGTAGAAGAAATAGGCAGCTATGGATCTTCCTTACACCCATCCTGCCCATCCCTAGCTATTTTCCCTACTGTCTTTCCCTCTTTGTGCCCCTTTTGCACCACTTTCTTATCAACCCTTTTTCTTTTCTTTTAAAGGAATTAGATCAGAAGTAAGGGTGAGTAAGCACTTTTAAGCAGCAGTAAGTGGGTTTAAGCCTGTTTGCTTGGGGGTAAACAATGCCTACACAGGTTAAGCAATTTAGAAGCTAACTGAGTATAAGAAACTGTAACCAGAAGTTAGCATTGTTTACCTTCATGCAAACCCACTTACAACTGCTTAAAAGTGCCTTAATCACTCTGTATCCAACAGCCCTTGTTCTGCCCAGCAACAAAATAAACAGCCTTTGCAAGGCTCGAACGCAGGACCCTGCACACCATAGCGATTTACCACTAAGCCATGTCAGATATACATAACCCTGATGTTTTCACAAACATATCATCCAGCACAGTCATTTAGCAGTACAGGAAATGTATTTATAAATGTAGATGTGTGTGTGTGTGTGTGTGTGTGTGTGTGTGTGTGTGTGTGTGTGTGTGTGTGTGTGTGTATATATATATATATATATATATATATATATATATATATATATATATATATATATATATATGTATATATATATATATATATGTGTATATATATATATATATATATATATATATATATATATATATATATATATTAGAAAATATATATTAATGTGTGTATGCTTAATGCCAATTAATAATCAAATGATTTAATACGCTTTTCATTCTATTTTTCATGCACTGTGTTGAGTTTCATATGAGACTGAAAAAGATGCTTTTTGAAAACTGCAGTATGCTTTCTGAAACTTGCAAGTTGCCCTCTGACCTAGTAACTGCTAGCACAGCAATATTCATGTTTATGCCTTTTGGAAATGTACTTGAGAAGCAGGTGCTTAACTGCTAGGTCAGGAACGAATGAATGAACAATACTATATTCTGTAAATGTAATGATTTTAGACAATCAGCTCTGTTCGAAGCATGAGAACATGTGCAGCTGCAGTAACTTAGAGATAAAGTAGACAAAGGATTATTAGAGACATGAACTGCTAGCATTGTGCTTGAATTAGCCATAGTACCTTGAATGGTAACATAACATGTATCTAACTGGGAATAATCAAGGCCATGTTGTTTTCCTCAGGAAGTTTCACATAAAAATTGATAAATCAGCAGAAATTCATGGGAATGATGGTCAACAGATGATGATGAGAAAGGTGGTAATCTGTTACGTCAGCTTGGTAGGCCACGACTAGTTAGAAAATGTATAAAAATGAAAGTATTTCCTGTTTCTGGTTAGACAAACTCTGTATTAGCACGTTTTTGTCTCCTTGCTGCAAGATTAAAGTGCCTTAACCTGAACCTACCGTGTTTTGATCATTTAAAGTATATTTTTCCTTTGACAGTTTGGTCCTTCGGACCGGAAAGTACCTCTCGCTCTAGGCCTAGGTCAGAATTGGGCCCGGTGGCATGCATCCATATGGAGAAGAGGCTAAATCGGCTCTTCTGTTTTGAAAGACCTCCGACTGAATTGTTGTTCGAAAGAGGCCAGCCACTGTTTCTGATCTGGGATTGGAGGACGAGTCAACGATCCGGTGGATCAACTCACGGAGGGTCAGGTAAGGAGGAATTACCTTATTTCTGTTTTAAGATCAGGGACTAATTACAGAACTGTTTTTGTCAGGAAGATTTGCATGTGCAGATCAGGGACAAAAAAGGGGTTACTGTTTTGTCATAGATCAGGGAAACAGAATAGGTAGGCAGTTATTCTAGATAAACTGTGAAAAGGTATAGAACTGTGGTACCACGTGATAAGAAGGGTTACGTAACAATTTACAGCTTAGCTAAGGCAACAATGGGAAATCAGTGTACCGAAAAGTTCCCGAGACCCCCTAACTGAAGACGCGAAGTATATGCAATTACAGCGTGCCGACA
Source organism: Protopterus annectens (assembly GCF_019279795.1). Classification (NCBI taxonomy): domain Eukaryota; kingdom Metazoa; phylum Chordata; order Ceratodontiformes; family Protopteridae; genus Protopterus; species Protopterus annectens. Next base: position 1,026,291,129 of record NC_056729.1, read on the forward strand.
ATGTTAAGTATTATACAAAATGGGTTGATAAGTATAAATTCGATGGTAATTTACATAAACTCGCACTTATTAAACTTGTCAGGCAACTAAAACAGCAAAAGGTCAATTAAAAAGCAACGACAATTAGGAGTCCCTCAGGCGCATAGGTGGCTTGAGAAAGCAAATCGCAGGGAACAAAAGATAAAGAATTCAAAAACGATGTTCTTAGACAAAGAAGATAATAACTTGGTAATAGCAATGGCCCCTCCTTCGCCCCCTCCACTTCCCTTACCAGAATATGAAGCGAGTGGACAAGCTGATCCACCTCTGCTATATCCAGCTGTTTCTACAACATCAAAACCATTTGTCAGGGATCCTATTGAGACAAGGTCTCGAACACGCGACTTGAGGAGGGAGATTGAATTATGCGAAATAAATAGAAAATCACAGGCTATGAGTGAAGAAGAGATATGTCCACTCATAGAAGTACCAAATCCTCAGGCAGGACAGGATTTGACTCTTTTAGTTTATAGACCGTGGACACCGGAAGATATCCGGAAAGCCACAGAAGGAATTCCCCATCCGAAAGTGAATTTTCGGAAATTTTTAGAAGACTTACAGGGCATGAGATTAAGCTACCATTTGAATGGAAGAAGTAGAAAAAGTAGTTAGACAAATTGTAGGTCCAGATTGGCACATGATCAGTGGCGACTGGAATCCTCGTGATGTACAGCTTAGACCACTCCCACATACTAATGCAGAACTGGATGGCAGAGTGAAAGGTCTGACAGACCGAATCTCTGAAAAGTGGAAGCCTAGGGCTGATTGGACTTGCATTAATCAGTGCATTCAACAAGAAGGTGAAACAGTTGATAGATATTATGCTAGATTATTAGAATGTTTTAATAACCACTGCGGAATGCAGATACCAGAAAACCAGACACAAGATTCCCCATATGAACAACAGCTAAAGAATGCATTCTTGAAGGGTAGTATAACTCCCATTAGCAGCTTTATTACAAAGCACATGGTAGATCATTGTACAAGTAGACTGCAGCCATTACTTGAATATGCTAGACATGCAGAGAGACATTTTAATAGTAAAAGAAAAAAACTCAAGTATTTTCGGCAGAAGATGGGTCAGAAGTATTTGTAGTACAAACTGGAAGAAAGGGTAAGAAAAATGCCCAGGGAAATAAACAATCTGACAAGCGATCAGAAGATTTTGAAGAAAGAAAGAAAAAAGGTGAATGTTTTAAATGCGGAAAAAAGGACATTTAGCAAGGGATTGCAGGCTAAATAAGAAGGTGACTACAGAAAATAAGGAAGATGAGGAATGACTATATGATAGTCAGGAATCACTGAATGAAAATAAACAGGAAAGGACAAGTGCAAATGTGATAGCAAGGGTAGAGGATGTGACAGAAGGGGTAGAGGATGTACATGAATTTGCAGACATTGAAGAAAATGAAATTTTGGACTTAGCCTTATTGAGCCTAGAGCTTTACTTAGCAGATACAAAACCGGAAGTGATGCTTCTGGTAGGGGAGGAAGTCAAATTTTTGTGTGACTCAGGGGCTTCACGAACCCTGATACACCCTTCCAAATTACCAGAAGATTCAGAATCACCAGATTATATACTAGTGAAGGCAGCTAATGGACAGCTGTATCGGGAGCCACTCTCCCATGACATAGCAATAACAGACCCCATTTCAGGGATGACCCAGAAAAGTAAAATTGTAGTTTCTGCAAAATGCCCAGTAAACCTTTTGGGTAGAGACTTAATGCAGATATTTGGCATAGCCGTAGTTCCAACCATGCAGGGTATGGAAGCACAGCGACAAATGGATACTTTTGTGGTGCGATCGGAGGGTGAGACATATTATTGGTACAGCCAGGACTTAGTTCCGACTGGTCCAGGGGCAGTAACCAAAGAACTGATGAACGTAGCCATCAGTAAGTCCCCCTCCCTCGACATTGACAAACAGCATTTGTTGCATTGTACTCTATATTACTGTAATAGACCAGGGCCTGATAAAGATTATGAGCAGGAATTGTTTCAGAACCACGCGAACAGACTAGTGTTACGAAATTTGTACTGGGGCACAGAAGGAAACAGTGTAGTAAGCTGTTCATTGCCCCAGGAATTTTTAGCACTTTACAAATCTAATTGATTGCCACATGTTAGCTTAACTAAGAATAGAAATTTGAAATGGACAGACTTAGGTGAAATAGTCACAAGGTGGGAAAAGCAGACAGAATTAGAACTCTCTGAACAAGGAGTACAGAAACAGAAATTGAATTGGATAACACAGACACACCCAGCTGTGCACTCACAGGCTAGTGAGAATAGCTGAGTATTACTCTTATTGGAAGAAGAGGAAAAAGCCTTGCAGAACATACCAGAGACCCTCTGGTCAACAGGGAAATCAGATGTAGGACTTATACGAACAGCAGGACCAGTTACTATTACGCCAAAGTCAGCATTTAGACCCCAGAAAAGATAGTATCCCTTGAAAAAGGATGCAGAGATAGGAATCAAACCTATAATAGCAGCCTTACTTAAGGAAGGAGTCTTAACAGAATCTCCTGATTCACCATGTAATGCACCCTTATTTCCTGTCAGGAAAGCAAACGGGGAATGGCATATGGTCCAAGATTTACAAGCTGTAAATAATGCAGTTATACCCAGGGCACGACGGTGCCAGACCCGCACACCTTACTGAATGATTTAAAGCCTCAGCAAAAGTATTTTTCTGTGGTAGATATTAGTAATGCATTTTTCTCAATACCGATACACCCTGACAGCCAATATTGGTTTGCATTTACATTTCAGGGGAAACGGTATACATATACAAGATTACCACAGGGATATTGTGAAAGTCCAACAATATTTGCACAAGAAATGGCAAGCAACCTGGCGGGATTTATCCCACCGAGAGGTAGTCAGATTTTACTTTATGTAGACGACATTCTGCTGGCAGCCCCCACCCAGCAAGAATGCAAAGAGGACACCATAGCATTATTACAGTTTTTAGCTACTCAGGGTCACAAAGTAAACAAGAACAAACTACAACTATGGAGAAAACAAGTTAAATTCTTGGAATATGTAATATCCAAAGAAGGTAGAATATTAGACAAAGATAGAAAAACAGCAATATTACAGGCACCTACACCATCTACCAAGAAGGAAATGATGTCCTTCCTGGGAACTACTAATTTTTGTCGAAGCTGGATACCAAATTATGCTTTGGAATCTGCTCCACTGGCCAATTTAATATTCAAAAAGCCGATGGCAGCACATGATTTATTACAATGGACACCAGAAGCAGAAGCAGCTTTCTGCAAGCTGAAACAACTGATAGCATCATCCTTAGTTTTAGGATTACCAAACTATCATAAGCAATTTTTTCAAACTGTAGACTGTAAGCAGGGTTATATGACATCAGTATTGACACAGCAGCATGGGGACAAGCAACACCCCATAGCTTACTATTCATCACAGTTAGACCCAGTGGTGCGGTCCCTGCCCCACTGTGTACAAGCAGTAGTTGCAGCTGCAATGGCAGTGCAGGCTTCGGCCTCAGTAGTGTTATTCCACCCTCTCACATTGAGAGTGCCTCATGCAGTCACAATTATTTTACTGCAAGAAAAAGTAGCATATCTTTCTCCTGCTAGACATCTTTCCTGTATGACTATACTGTTGAGCCAACCTCATATGACAATTGAACGATGCACAACTTTGAATCCATCAACCTTGCTCCCAACCCCTGCAGATGGCAAACTGCACTGCTGCCTGCAGGAGATTGAGCAAAAGACATTACCTAGACAAGACCTTACGGATGTTCCCTTGGATGATGCCGAGGTGACATACTATGTGGACGGCTCGTGCAGGAGGGGTCCTACAGGATAGATCCTAGTGGGGTATGCAGTCATTTCTGATACTGAAACTTTAGAAGCAAAATCTTTACCACACAATTTGTCTGCACAAGCGGCAGAGTTGATTGCCTTGACAAGGGCATGTACCTTAGCAAAAGGTAAGAAAGTGAACATTTATACTGACAGTCAGTATGCTTTTTCTACTGTACATGTTTTTGCGCAGCAGTGGAAAAATAGAGGAATGATAACATCTACTGGTAAACCAATTAATCATGCGCAATTCATTTTAGATCTATTAGACTCTATTCAGTTACCTCAAAAAGTAGCTATTTGCAAATGCGTAGCTCATACCAAGCAACAGGATAGGATTTCAAAAGGTAATGCGCGGGCTGATACAGCTGCGAAGCAAGCAGCTTCAGCCTCAGAAGCTTTTCTTTTGAGTGAGGAATTACAGCTCTCTGAGACTTTAGATTTAGAAATGTTAAAAACAATGCAGGCACTTACTACAAATGTAGAAAAACAGAAGTGGATAAAACAAGGAACAATCCTTGAAAAGGGACTGTACATCTCCAAGGAAAAGAAACCAATTTTGCCATCTAACTTGTTTAGATATGCAGCTTTGTTGAGTCATGGGCAGAGCCATGTCTCAACAGGGGGGATGATACAGTTAGTGAATCGAGTGTTTACAACCTATGGATTTACAAATTACACAAAAAATTTCTGTGCAGCATGCCATGTTTGTAACAAGCATCATGCACAAGGGGCATTGAAGCTTAAGCAAGGGAGTTTCCCTACACCACCGTATCCATTTCATACTATTTGTATGGATTTCATAGAACTGAATAAATGCGAGAATAAAAAGTATTGCCTTATCATTATAGATATGTCTTCCAAATGGGTGGAAGCTTTTCCAACTAAAAATCTAGATGCAGCTACTGTTGCAAAGGTCCTTGTTAAAGAAATTATACCCAGATTTGGCATACCGGAAAAGATTTATAGTGATAACGGTACACATTTTGTGAACCAAACAGTACAGCAACTTAGTCGTTATTTTGGAATATCGTTAAAAAATCACTGCGCTTACCACCCCCAATCTGCAGGGTTAGTAGAGAGACATAATGGGGTGTTGAAGAACAAGCTTAGGAAGTTGATGAGTGAGACACAAAAGAACTGGGTGCACTGTTTGCCTTTAGCACTGTTGAGCATGAGGACTGTTCCAAATGCAAAGGGATTAACTCCTTTTGAAACTTTGTTTGGGAGGGCATATTATACACCTCAGTGGAAACCTCTCATGTCTGCAGAGCAAGAGGCTGACAGTTCACTTGCAGGGTATATGAGGCGATTTTTGAATAACAAACTTTTGCAGTTAAATTCTGTTTCAGATAAAGAACAACCGAAATCGGAAGCACCAGTAGCTCCAGGCACCTGGGTCTGGGTGAAGATTGTGAAGCGAAAGAATTGGAGTTCTCCGAAGTGGGAAGGACCATACCAGGTACTACTGTCAACACCCACTGCAGTCAAGATCGCGGAGCGAGCTTCCTGGATTCATTTGACGCACTGTAAACTGGTTAAGAACTTTGAATTGGACAAAAACTTTGTTACTGTTGTACAATGAGAACATAATGGCCAGGTACAGAGTGAATAGAGACATTGAGCTACCTCAGAAAACTTGTATGATCATTTTAATAGCTATACTAATCACACTGTTCTTTTTGTTGTGGCCACTCCTTTTTCCTGCCACAAAAGTTGAACTGATTAGACGTAATGAACCAAACATAGACTGGCATCCAAACTTTAACACTTATCAGGCAATTACACATGTGTATGCTGAGACTTTTAATGTTTCGAACTGCTGGGTCTGCACGGCCATACCAACAGCATACGGGGATTTATTGATGGCTGCTATCCCCCTAGGGGTCAATGAGACCTGGGAAAATCTGTTTTTTGACACAGTTGCTATTAAAGCACATGATAAGGTAGCACTGTATTTGCCTGTAACACAAAAAGGAATTGTATGTTTTTACAAAAATGACACCATCCAAGTGGGATGGAGTAAGAGTAATGTCACAGTACAGTATAAATGTTATAAAAAACCAAATGATTTAAGTGGATCTTGTAGTACAGATTATGACTCATTTTTGAAATCTATGCATAAGACTCTTGATCAGGTACAATGTAATCCTGTACTTTTTAAACAGTTATCTGTAATAGATAGGAAAATGTTTCATGCAGGGCAGTCATTTCGTAACAAAGTAACAACTAAAGTAGAGGACTGTTATTTTGTGTGTGGTAAAAAAGCATATAAATGGTTACCTGAGAATTGGTCTTGCAGTTGTTTTTTGGGGTACCTGGTCCCGGCCATCCGACACACTGCAGTTTTGCCTCAGGGAAACATTCAAAATACCCAAGATGTGACCAAAAAGACTGTTAAGAAACCTGAGAATCCAGTGGGACAGATCGAAGCGGGCTGGAAAGACCATCGTAATGTGGGAACCAAACTTGTGTACATGGACTTGAGTGATGCTGTCATATCCTAGGCAGGTATATTACCTGCATATGGTGCAGTTAAATCAATATGGGAGCTGCGAAAACTGTCTAAACTTCTCGAAGTAATGAGTAATGCGACTTTTTCTGCTCTTGAACTGATAACTGATGAACTGAATGCCATGAGAACTGTAGTACTCCAAAACCGAATGGCTCTTGACTTCACCCTAGCGGTGAGGGGTGGGACGTGCGCTTTAATCAAAGAAGAATGCTGTGCGTTTATTTCTGATCATCAGCATGAAATTAACGATCATCTTGAGGTGATTCAGCAAGTGTCGGCCATGACCAAACCAGGCCCATACCCTCTGACAGACTTTTTCCAGAATGTATTTGGGGGGTGGGGTTCCATCCTAATGAACCTATTGATTGCCATTGGGGTAGGATTACTCCTAATAGGAGTTTGTGTTTGTTGTGGAATCCCCTGCATGAAGAAATTAATCAAAGAATTCATAGATATATCAGTATCTGAGACTATGTATCAAAGTAGTGAATTTGAAGAGCTGCTAGAATGTGAAACACTTTCATAGAAGTTTAAACTGAATGACTTTCTTAGCTGCAAATCCTGAATGGAAGAGGTTAGGAAAAGAAGCAAACTGTTTATTCTTTTTTGAAAATAGAATTAAAAAGTATTAACAGGAGGGAAATATTAGAAAAATATGTATTAATGTGTGTATGCTTAATGCCAATTAATAATCAAATGATTTAATACGCTTTTCATTCTATTTTTCATGCACTGTGTTGAGTTTCATATGAGACTGAAAAAGATGCTTTTTGAAAACTGCAGTATGCTTTCTGAAACTTGCAAGTTGCCCTCTGACCTAGTAACTGCTAGCACAGCAATATTCATGTTTATGCCTTTTGGAAATGTACTTGAGAAGCAGGTGCTTATCTGCTAGGTCAGGAATGAATGAATGAACAATACTATATTCTGTAAATGTAATGATTTTAGACAATCAGCTCTGTTCAAAGCATGAGAACATGTGCAGCTGCAGTAACTTAGAGATAAAGTAGACAAAGGATTATTAGAGAAATGAACTGCTAGCATTGTGCTTGAATTAGCCATAGTACCTTGAATGGTAACATAACATGTATCTAACTGGGAGTAATCAAGGCCATGTTGTTTTCCTCAGGAAGTTTCACATAAAAATTGATAAATCAGCAGAAATTCATGGGAATGATGGTCAACAGATGATGATGAGAAAGGTGGTAATCTGTTACGTCAGCTTAGTAGGCCACGACTAGTTAGAGAATGTATAAAAATGAAAGTATTTCCTGTTTCTGGTTAGACAAACTCTGTATTAGCACGTTTTTGTCTCCTTGCTGCAAGATTAAAGTGCCTTAACCTGAACCTACCGTGTTTTGATCATTTTTAAAGTATATTTTTCCTTTGACAATATATATACATACATATGCATGAATCTATAGATATATATGCCTATGTATATATATATATATATATATATATATATATATATATATATATATATATGTATATGAATATGTAAACAGATATATATATATATATATATATATATATATATATATATATATATATATATATATATAGATATAGCTATACAGATATATATCTATAGATATAAATGAGAATATAACAAATACATATATGACCAAAGGCACCATTAATGGGTGTGAGGGGGCTCAAGCTAAATACCTCTTGTAAGCATTGATATCACCCCTCCCCCACAGCCAAACAGATCTGCCCTGCAACACAATACCAGCTGTTGCAAATCCCATATGCAGGACCCTACACAACATAGCCACAAGACATTAAAAGTAATCCATCCCACCTGTATTAGGTCAGGATGGTATCAATAACATATCATGCAGTACAGTCTGGCTACAATAGGGAATGTTCAATGAAGAAGCAATAAACATTTCAAAGATACATACACACGCAGATACATATATCTATCTATATAAATATATATATATATATATATATATATATATATATATATATATATATGCATACATACATACATATCTATATATATATATATATATATATATATATATATATATACATACATATCTATATATATATATATATATATATGCATATGTATAAAGATATATATATATATATATATATATATATATATATATATATATATATGTATATGTATAAAGATATATATATATATATATATATATATATATATATATATATATATATATGTAAATACACATACACACACATAGCTATGTATAGGAAGATACATATTTAGAGGGTGAACAGCATATTGAACAGCCAGTATTCCTACAGTTGCCATCTTTTCAAATGGACGGTGTATGATTCACTCATAGAAAAGACAATAGTTGCAAGAAACATATGCCCACAGAGAAGGCAAAGGATATGACACCACACACAGGTTTGCATACATAAGAAATGTTTATTTGTGTACTATTACAGTTGCATATGCCATGTCATATAGCTGTTATGTCTTTGAAATACATACTTACTGAGTAATGCAACTCTCAAGTAGACCATTTTATACAGTAATCTGAAAGCATAACATATGTTGCTGTCCAGGCCAAGGCCTTCAAGTAGTATAACAGTAAAGAAAGACTAGGCCAGAGGATAACAATCAATCAACAGTAAGTAATGCAGATGTATAGTTCAGCAGCCTCCAATTACACTCTGTACTCGGTTCTATATATAAGATCGACGTTTGAAAACATCGAACAGCATATGGTCGACAACATATGGTTAATGTCTTCAAGCATCGATCTTATAAAACGACAAAAAAAAAAAAAAAAAGAAAAAAGTACCCTAATGGGTTTAAGCAGGGGCCAAGCCACCCTGCACCCCCCCTCGCTACTTAAATATACCAACTACGAGACCGCAATAAATTGCAGTAAATGGAAATCTCCCCTTACAGAGATTTCCATTTACAGGCTCGAGATTCTGAGCATTTGATATTCTCGTGTCAACAATGTCAGATTCGACATTGTCGGCTTTCGCGAATATAATATAAACCCCTGTACTCAACTCCTAGGGGAAATGAATCAGGTTGCCACAATGAGGATGTATCTGTTACATAACAATGCTTAACTGAAAACTTCACTATCACACTGACAAACAGAACAGTCTGTATGACAGTAAGCACAAGGCCACCAATGTTCCCAAGGTAAAATGTATGAAAATGTATAGCCATATACCTTAAGGTGGCTTACTACTGATATCCCTCACATGTTGTAACAGCCTAGGCTATATAGGGTGCATGCCCCTCCCCCATAGACTGACTTACAGGGGCATTTAACACTGTTACATACACTGACCTCTGGACTGCAGAAGGGCACACATGCTTTGTGCAGCTGTAGCCCACATATATATGGACCCTACCCCACAATATGTGTGGGGACCACAACAGCACTGGAATGATGGCAGGAATGGCAGCATGACATAATCACAGGCCACTACATAACAACTTCTTACTGCATGTCATATGGACAAAGCCTGGTATATAGTTTGAGGACAGAGGCCGGAACACAGGGCCATATTTGAAATAGTGTTGTTATAAACTGAAAAAGTTGCTGGTGTTACAGGATAGTCTGCAACATACCCTTAGTCAGGAATATGAAGTCAGAAACACAAATGGATGTAGCCATGTACTGATAGCACTCAACAAACGCAATGCCAGTGATATGTCTGACACAAGACCTGTGTGGCGGACAGAGAAAACATAACGGGCAATCCTCTGGCCATCATGTGGATAGGCCCACATTTGAGAGCTATGCAGACAGACTGCATTCCATGCTGAACTAATATGTACACAGAAACCCTGTAACACATGTGCTATAGAATGCATATAACAACACTACTCACACTCTCTGTAGGTCTGGAACCTTATACAAATATGTAGCTGGCCTGAGTCTGCAAGAACTCTTGTAAGAGGTATTGGTACCTGCTGTCTGTAACACTGCTGCCCACGCACAGGAAGGATGTCCTCCATACAGGAAAGGTAAAAGGACCATGCCCAGATGATGTAGGAATTTATAGTACTGGGTTGCCATGGCAGTGGTAATTGGAAGTCCCACACAGTATTCTGCATGCAGGTAGCCAGAGAGAGAGAGAGAGAAGGGGAGAGCGAGAGAGGGAGGGAGAGGGAGAGGGAGAGAGAGAGAGAGAGAGAGAAAGAGAGTCCCAAAAAGCAGATACAACAAACAAATAAAAATAAAACACTTCCATCCAGCTGCCACACAGCTAACTTTGAATGTAGTACTTGGTCCATAATAATGGGATAGATGATGTGGAATGATTTATATGTGCCATCAGGTGTTGTTGTAATGATGTCCAGCTGAACAACTGCTATGGACAATAGTGTCGGTCCCTGTGGGCAGTGGGCCATACCTGTCAACTGTGCAGATCAGCACTGACTGACAAGATGTAAGCCATCACAGTGTGTGTTGTGTAATGCAAGACATGTATATTAGTGTGGCCAATAGCTGGTGATGGAATTAATGCCGTTATGATGGACACGTGGGTTTCAAAACCCACCACATGCAGGACACTCATGTTAATGTGTAATGTAGCATACAGAAATGCCATAGGTGTGTAATAGGCTTACCTGAAAGCTGTCCCTATATATACCCCCCCCAATGTTAGGCTCTGTCCATATGTGGCACCTGTCTGTGTTGTAGCAAGATAGAACAGTGCAGCTGTGCAGGAAGGAAAGATAGAGTGTGTGAACCTGATGTCTGAATGCATCCCATATATATATATATATATATATATATATATATATATATATATATATATATATATATATATATATATATATATATATATATATATATATATATATATATATATATGTGTGTATGTGTGTGCGTATATATACATTTATTTATTTATTTATTTCAGTTTGATAACCGGGGAGGTCCACTGGGCTCATGAGCCCGTTTTCAGTGGAGGCCCGGGGAGAAAAGCTCCACATTAGTTAGTAAAGTTAATAAACAGGTAAAATTAAATTTAAGATTCAAACATATGGGTACATTAAGATAGAACAGAAAACATTAGGTTTTATGAATACAGGTAAAATTGTCATATAGAGACAGTATGAGGTACAATAGTTACATAGCATATGAGTCATATATTATCATGGTTGGTTAATAAGGTTATTTAGAATTTGAGTCTTGTTAGGGCAGAGTGGAAGACCAGAGACAGTATGGGGTACAATGGTAACATAGCATATGGGTCATAGATTAACATGGATGGTTAATAAGGTTATATAGAATTTGAGTTTTGTTGGGGCAGAGTGGAAGACCAAGTGTAAATTGTAGGGAGGGGGATAAAAGGGAGTGCAGACTATTTATAGTATTTACAATATATACAAAAGGCAGCAGTAAGAAATAAGTAGAATCATGGAACAAAGTGTAGGAAGAAGGAGTAGTATGGAGATACAATTAGTGTTGAGAGTAGAAGGCAAGGTGGGGAAAGTGCAGTTGCACTTCCTATTAGAGAATAAGTGGGAATGGAGTAGGGTTTTGAAGTTGTTAGAGTTTTCAGTCATTCGTAAAGATGGAGGTAGATAATTCCATTTTTTGGCTAAGGAAAAGGATAGGAGGTGTTGCCCGGCTGGTCGCTTTGGTGTGTGGACACTGAGTAGGTTTTGGTGAGCAGATCTAAGTGACCTGTTAGGGGTGTAATGTTGTAGGATGTTGGATAGTGCAGGACATTTGGAGGGGTTAAATAATAGCCTATGGGCAGTGTTAAGTTGTAGGTAGTCTAGAAGGTTGGGGAGTTCTAGCCAGTTTAGTGAATAGAGGGCAGAGCAATGGTGGGAGGTGTGTTTGGCTTTGATGGCGAATTTAGAAATTTTATTATAACAACTTTCCGGTTTTGAGGAAAGGGAGGCAGATAAGTTAGTTAATAGAGGGGTGCCATGCAGTAGTGAGGGAAGAAGATAGGTAGTGGCGAGTGTTTGTCTAGAAGAAGGAGAGAGATAGTGAATGTTTCTATATAGCAGGCCAAGTTTTTGATGTCTTCTTGATATTGAGTTGAATATGGGTGTCAAATTTTAGGTTTTCATCAATAGTGACCCCAAGTAGTTTGGCATAGGGAACAATTTCTATAGTTGAATTACTATGGCTTCTAATTTGGAATGAGTTTTTGTCAAGAGGGGAGGATTTTGATGGGGGGGGAGAAGTATTTTGGATTTGTTAGCACTTAGAGAAAGGTGGTTTTGGAGCATCCACTTTTCAGTGGTGGAGAAAGCTGTTTGTGTGTATGATAGAAGTTCTGGGAGGTTGGTGGCACAACAGATTAAAGTGGAGTCATCGGCGTATTGTACAATTTTAGTATTAGGGATGGCAGAGTGAAAATCATTGATAAAGATGTTGAATAGCATAGGGCCAAGAATGGAACCTTGGGGAACACCAGTGGGGGTTGGAAGGAAGTTAGAGGTACCTTTCCTCCATTTTACACCTGAGATCTATTGGATAGGTAACTAGAGAACGAAGATAGTGTATTGTGAGAGAGGTTGAGGTTAGCAAGGTGGCTAAGGAGATGAGTATGGGAGACAGTGTCGAAAGCCTTTGAGAGGTCTAGTAGAACTGTTGAAACTATTTTACCAGTATCGCGGGCACGGTTGACTGTATCTAGGAATAAGAGTAGAGCAGTTATAGTGCTATGGCCAGGGCGGAAACCATGTTGGGTGTGGGAGATGAGTTGGTTATTGATAAGGAAGGGCATTAACTGAATGTGAATGCATTTTTCCAGGATTTTTGATATTGGGGAGAGGATGGCTATGGAGCGAAAGTTTGAGGTATTATTGTTTTTACCGCCTTTGTGGAGAGGATGTATAAAGGCAGAACGCCACAGCTTGTGGACATAAGATTCCATTATGGATCTGTTGATTAGGATACTAATGGGGAGGGTGATTCCATCTGCATCAATTTGTAAGAATTTGGATGAAATATTATCTGGAGCATTAGATCAAGGTTTCAGTTTGCTGAGAAGTTTTTTTATATATGAGGTGGAGACTGGTTTAAGTTCGAAGGTGGTGGGAGGGTTGGGTTTAGAGGCTGGTTTAAGTTCAAAGGTGGTAGGAGGGTTGGGTTTAGAGGCAGGGGTAGAGTGACTGAGCTGTGTGGATGGGTTAATTTGAAATGTCTTATTTAGTTCAGCTATACAGTTAATAAAGAAGGAGTTGAAAAGAGTGGCAATTTCCGGATCGGACTTGGTAGTGTCAGGGCAAGGATTATTTTTAGTGCCTGAGTTGAGGAGTGAATTAATGGACTTCCAGAATAGTTTAGGGTTTTTGGAGTGGTTGGCTTGGAGTTTCATATATTAGGATTGTTTGTCTTTGGATATTTGTTTTTTAGTGAGGTTGCGGAGCTGCTTGTATTGATTTGGATGTTTATTGTGCTGAGAACGTTTCCAGCATTTGTCTCGCTGTTGCATGAGTTTTTTGGTTTCCCTAGTTAGCCATGGGGCAGATTTGGATTTGATTCTTATAGTTCGGGGTGGAGCTTGGGAATTAAGTACATTTAGGAAAGTAGAGTTAAAGGATTCAACGGCTCTGTCAAGAGGAAGAGTTTTTAGATTGTTCCAGTTAGTTTGTTTGAGGGTATTGGAGAAAGTGAGAGCATTGAAGTTAGTTAGGTTATGTGTATGCAGGTATTGGTGCTGGAGATGGGGAGACTGAGTAGCTCGGTGGATGAAGGCAGGTAGGTGGTCACTAAAGGAGTCGGGAAGGATGCCCAAGTCTAAGATGTTGTTAGGGTGGGTAGCTAGGATCCAGTCCAGTGTAGATCCTGGAGGGTTGATTTTGTTGGGTCTAGTGATAGAGTTAGTTAATTGAGTAAAGTTGAATAGATTGACAGATATGGCTGGGTTTAGGTTATTAATTTTGTTCCAATCTATGTTCACATCTACTCATATGTAGGTTTCTAGGTTAATGTTAGTTGAGGCCCATTTGAGGATTTCTTCAAGGGTGGTAGTATTGTTACCTGGGGAAATATAAAGGGATATGAAGCAGATACTTTTGTGAATATTCATTTGTAGTAAACCTATTACTAGTTCAGCATTGTAGAACTGAGGAATGGGGTTTGGGAATGGAATAATGGGGAGTAGATTAGAGAATATCAAGGCTACTCCTCCACCTTTTCTGTTTAGGCGGTCAGATCTAAGGGCTTGAAAGCCAGGGGGTAGGATTTCTGAGTCAGAGATGGTAGGTTTTAGCCAAGTCTCAGAGATTGCTACAATGTCAGGAAGGTTGTGGTGAAGCCAGGCATGGAAAAGAGTAGTTTTATTTCTTAGGCTTTGGGCATTGAGAGTGATTATTTTTAGGCTTTTAAGGTTAGTGGTATTGTTACTTTGTGGCGGAATGAGGTTATTAGTGGTGCTAGGTCTGGGGTTTGGGTGGATATTACCAGATAGAATTAGGTGGATGAAGATGGGAGATAGTAGGAAATGTAGTTTGCTCTTTGACTGTTGAGGACAATAGATTAGAGCTTTGTGGAAGTTCAAGTTGGTGGAGGTGGGTAAGATCTTTGGATTAAAGTAGTGGAGTACATTGGTCTGTAGTAGTGAGGGAGATATGTTATGGTAGTGAATTGTGGTAGGGGTGAAAAGTGGAATGGGAGTTGAGAGGTGGGAGAGAAAATAGGGGGGAAGAGGAGAGGAATAATATGAGGTAGTATGGTGCAATGGGATTAGAATTAAGAGGGTGATGAAAGGGAATTGTACAGTTAGACGGAATGGAGAATGCATAATATAATGGATTAAGATTGTAAGATAGAGAAGTATGGGATGTATAGTATAGGTAGGGTAAAGACAGATAGAAATCAATGGGTGTAGGTTTTAGTAAAGTGTGAGTGTGGAGTGGCTTTTAATTGATGGGAGGATAAGAGGAGGTATGTGTGGGGTGTGGTCTTTAAGTGATGGGAGGTAAAGAGAAGGGTGAGAAGGCCAGTGGTGGTCTGTTAGAGAATGGGAGGAGTTTAATGCAAAGATAAAAGTGCGAGTAGTGGGGTGGGTGAGAATTGGGGTAGGGTAGGGGGCGGAGTGAGCCTGCAGGGCTAACAGAGCGGGTAGAGACAAGTGAGTGGAACAGTTCAGGATGAACAATCAGTGGATTGCTGATATGTATATATATATATATATATATATATATATATATATATATATATATATATATATATATATGTATATATATAAACCACCAACTAAATCTCCAGCACTCAGCTTAAAATGAAAAAGACAGCTGCCGTTAAGAGAAGTTTATTACAGCACAGTCTGCAACCACAGACCGGTGACCGGTTTCGCCAAAGGCATCATCAGTGTGTGACATAATGGTCAGAAGTCCTGATTTAAATACAAAGCTACAAAGACAATTGGCAGCAAATGTAAAGCTGTAAGCACCTAAATTCAAACACAAAAATAAAAAATAAAAACTATAATTAATACCAATTGTTTGAAATAGGTGCTTTCAATTCCCACCACCAAAACCATATACATTGTACTGGAAAACTAAATATATGAAACCCTATACCTAATTTAAATATATGCATATTGCTGACTAATCAGTATCCAAAATCAAATTTTTATGCTGGATGCTCATACTTATACACTCATATACACATGCAAATACCAATATTCTGATATATACAAATATGTATACACATATTTACACACATATGCTACTATACGCGTAACTTCGTACGCTCACATATACATGTCCATATTGTATTAATCTACATGTACATCAGTACAATCCTAACCACATGCACTTGGGTATATGCACCAATAAGTACAAACTCCCACATGTGCATATGCTTTTCTATATGATAACCCATATGTGTACCTCTTTTTAACACATAAAAACAGCCACCTTAATATACTTTTTTAGAAGATACCTATTTTGAAACTAAATATATACCTAAATTAGTAATATACAAAAAACCTAACTATACTATCCCTGCTGACTACCATTGATCATTGAGACCTGGTTTGAAAAGGGCTCCTAAATTTACTATCCAACGACGTTCTTTTTCTGTCAATATATTGTGTTTAAGTGTGACATTAACTTCTGATAATATTACCATATCTATGCCTACAAACACAAAATGAGCCATTGTATGGATTAATTTGTGTTTATATAAGGCACTGCGAACATGCTGACACTTGATATTGCTAATATGGAGGGCTATCCTCTGTTTTAGAGCACATGAGGTCTGGCCTATGTAAAATGCCCCACATTGGCATATAGCCATGTAGACCACCCATGTGCTGGTACATTTAATTAAATATTTAATATCAAAAACCCTGCTGGTATTGACAGATGTAAAAGACTTAGTCTTGGACATCAATTTACAATACTTACAAAAACCACAATATGTGCTCCCCACTACACTTCCAGGCTCTTTGGAAGATACATGGTTACCTTTTTTGAAAGTAGAAAAATATTGCCCTAAAGATTTACCTTTCCGATATCCAAAACTACACTCTTCATGAACTTGTGTGAAAAAAGGGTTGGAATGTAAAACATGCCAAAACTTGGAAATTATATTTTTGATATGAAAAGTATTTGTACCATAAGTAGTAATAAATCTCACTTTGCCTTTATCAAACCCCTCGGTTGACTCGCGATCTAGCAACATATGTGTCCTGTCACCAATTTATGATTGTCTATATGCTCTATCACTGTTCTATTGTAACCCCTATTAATAAATCTCATTTTTAAATCTGAGGCTTGTGTTTCAAATATAGATTCTGTAGAGCAAATTCTCCTGACCCGTTGAAATTGTGACCCCGGTATATTGTGGATAGTGTGACAGGGGTGACAGCTATTGGCATGTAAAAAAGCATTCTTGGAAAATGGTTTTCTATAAAGGCTGGTAATTATAGTACCATCCGTTGCCTTGATAACTTTAACATCCAAGAATTAGATTTTCCATGGAATTAATACCCCCTGTAAATGTGATACCATACATATTTTGATTAAGGTATATCACAAATTTTTGCCAGTCAGCCTGTCCACCCCCCCCCCCCACACACAACCCAACAATCATCTAGATATCTACACCACATTAAGAGCTCGGATTTAAAAGGGTGTGGAGCTGTGTAAATATACTGAACCTCAAAATAACCCATAAAAAGGTCAGCATAAATTGGGGCAAAAGTCACCCCCATAGCTGTTCCCTGTAGCGGTAAATACCATTGGTTCTCAAACTGAAAAGCATTGTGTTCTAACACCAACTTTAACAAAAACAACAAAAATTCCATTTCCTCTTCCAAAAATAATCTTGACTGTTCCATCCAATATTGAACAGCCTTTATTCCACCTACATGAGGTATACTCGTGTAAAGAGATTGGACATCTAGTGTCCCCAAATATGCTGTTAGAGGAACTTGTAAATTATCCATCAAAGATAAAAAATGCTTGGTGTCTCGAACCCTAGCTGTGACCAATGGAAAAAGCTGTTTCAACTTATATTCCAAATATTCGGACAAAGGTTCAATTAATAAATCTCTGCCTGCCACAATAGGATGCCCAAGTGGATTATTAAGGGACTTGTGGATCTTTGGAACCAAATAAAAGTACTGAGGCTTGGGTGCATCAACCTTGAATTGAACCAACAAGGAGGCAGATATAATACCTTGATCCTTAACCCTATCAAGAAATGTGTCTATCTCATTTTTATATTCCTGCGTAGGATCTGTTGGTATAGTAGAATAAAAAGTATTATCAGATAACTGTCGCTTAGCCTCTTGTGTATACATCTTTTTGTCCCATATAACCACAGCTCCACCCTTATCCGCTCCTACTATAACTATATTGTTGTTTTCTGACAAAGATTTAACAGCCTTCCTCTCAGATAAAGACAAATTATCATTAAATGGGAAAAAAAATCTGATTGATTTGTGTGTAAATCTTTCAGGACTAACTGCTCAAATGTTTTGATAGTAATATGGTAAGGGGGTGCAAATTCTGATTTTTTTAAATGAAAACCAACTTCATCAGTTTGTTTAGAACCTGTATCCCTGTGGGCAAAGAAATGTTTGAGATTTAAATTTCTACAAAACCTTTTTACATCTTTTGTTACATCATAGTGAGACACATAGAACGATGGTACATATCCCAAACCTTTATTCAACACACCAAGCTCACTAGGTGTAAAAGTATATGATGTTAAATTAATAACCAGCTGATTAACATCATTAACATCATGATTAACATCATGGTTGGGAATAGTGCTGCAGGCTGTCCTGGAATATCTTCTCTATGGGTATTAACTACACTTCATCAGTACCCAATCCTGGTTCCACATAAACTCTAAGCCCCTCAGAGATATCTTAGCTAACAAATATGCCTTTAGAAGCTTGCAATGCCACACATATGAACATACCTTTTTAGAAGATTCTGTCAATTGTCTAAACAAATCTTGCAAGTCCGACTGACCTGCTTCATCACTCATATTTGCCGCTTGTCCCAATTTCGGTGTGGTAGTAAAAACAGTACAGTCATCTTTATCCACTGCCAGTTTATTCAAATAAGTCCTAAAATCTGGACCAACTGCCATATTCTTGCAGAAAACTTTGATTCCCTCTTCGATCCAAACGCTCCGCTGTCACAAATAACCAAAAGCGTGAAATACGCCTCCAGAATAACACCAGGCCAAACTTCTTAGTGTAATCCAGGAATAAGCTCCAGCACTCGAAATGGATACAAAAACCAAAAATAGAGGTGCACGCAATATGCATATATTTAAATTAGGTATAGGGTTTCATATATTAGGTTTCCAGTACAATGTATATGGGTTTGGTGGTGGGAATTGAAAGCACCTATTTCAAACAATTGGTATTAACTATAGTTTTTATTTTTTATTTTTGTGTTTGAATTTAGATGCTTACATCTTTACATTTGCTGCCAATTGTCTTTGTAGCTTTGTGTTTAAATCAGGACTTCTGACCATTATGTCACACACTGATGACGCCTTTGGTGAAACCGGTCTGTGGTTGCAGACTGTTCTGTAATTAACTTCTCTTAACGGCAGCTGTCTTTTTCATTTTAAGCTGAGTGCTGGAGATTTAGTTGGTGGTTTATGTGGTTTCACTCCGTGCACCAGTATTGTATGTTTGCGTGCACCTCTATTTTTGGTTTATATATATATATATATATATATATATATATATATATATATATATATAGATATACATACACATACATGTATGTCTACAGATATACAGACACATATGTATGTATATATATATATATATATATATATATATATATATATATATATACACAACTCATAATATATATCTACATATATGTGTGTGTGTGTGTGTGTATGTCTACATATATACAAACACACACACACACACACACACACATATGTATATAAATACATATCCCCTACTTTTTCATGACAGTGCTGCATGATATGTTTGAGGGAACATCACACATATCAATACACACACACACACACACACACACACACACACACACACACATATATATATATATATATATATATATATATATATATATATATACAACAGTAAGTGTGTGCAAAATGGACAGTTATGTCAGGTGTGAACCCCATGTTGGGAAGACATTGCCCTTGTTTGTGAAGGTGGGATTGGGAATTTGGGGAAGGATAGCAGGTATATTTGTGTAGGTGGGTTGGGTTGAAAGATAGAAAAGACAGCCTAGGGGCAGTATATGACACATGTGGTGGGTAAGCACCCTGGATGGGGAGTGTTGTCTGTGATGTGGAAGCCCCATGAGCCCTCATACGGAAACAATGGGACCAAGGCCCCCACCCATGGCCAGTCACAACATCAGCTTAACGGGCCTGAAGGTGCCTGGGCTGGAGGCTGAGCAGGAGGAGCATGTGGACCCTGTGAGTGTGTACTAAGGGCCTCAAGGTGCTGTAGCACATCCCCCAAGACTCTGTGGAACTCCCTATGCACCAGACCCTGGACCTGACCTCAGTTGACAGGATCATGTCTGTGTATGCTCACAGGGGGGGGGGTTAACATCATCCCCTGATGTGGTTACAACTGAAGGTAGTGCAGGATCAGTAGATGACGAGGCCCCAGGGTGGATCCCACATGTGATGTGGCCTGGTAACATTGCCAGATGAGGTGGGAGAGGTGGTTCTGCTAGCAACGGTTCCCTAAACACGCTATTGTGTCACTGTTATAGAACATATGTGGGTAGTAATAGTCCGCACATTCCTGGATCATGTCCAGCAGCATGTATAGATATCCCCAATAACACAAAACAACAGATGTGCAGCAATTACATAGCAAATGGACCACATGCATATATGGAACCATAGTGGCCCTTACAATGGCATACAGGTGACATTGTCCATAACAGGCCACCCATGATAGTGTCTCCACAGGGAACATGACTACAAACACATTAAGTGTTGTACAATATGATATATGTCCCAATGGTAGGTATTCTGTAGACATACCTGTTGAGTTGTGTGATCAGATCCTTGTTGCAGATATGGTGGGGGGGGAGACAGAGATGTGTATTTAAAACTATGATAACCTTGCTGTATGAGGTCCTCAGACCTGTTTCCATCTTTATGTCTTTAAGGCAAATTGTCCAAGGTGAGGCTTCCCATTTTTACAGCGTAGGAGAATGATGTCATCATCTCACACCTGGTACAGCACTACCAGGTGTTGTTCGGCCAAACAGCCCATGAGCAGCAGCAGCGGACTGCCCTGTGGAACGATCTTGTCCACAGGGTAAACGATGTCAGCCTGCATAACCGCAGTTATGAGAAGGTCTGGCATCGTTGCACAGACCTACTTCGCAATGCCCATTGGTGTGCTGCTGCAGTCAGGGGGGATCAGCTTGCAACAGGGGGGTCATGCCATCCAGCCCCCCGACACATGTTGAGGAGCTCGTTGCCAGCCTCGGGGCACCTGCCCACCCACACACAGACACACCTGGCAGACAGCATAGTGGAGGTGGGTGCTACTCACACAATGGCAGAAGAGTATGCAGGTAGGGCCACAGGGCAATCAGTAGACCACTGTTGTATATCCATCCACATCTGTACAGTTAGATCATGCATATGTGAGATGACATATATATAGTCTGTTGCTGCATTGTAGTAATAAACAGATGTGCATAATCTGTAGTATTGTGGGCATGTACTGTTGATGTACTGTAATTCTGCACCCACCCTGTACCAATGCCACGGCTGTGGCTACTGACATCACATCTCTCACACACTTATGTAGGTCCCTCTGGTATACCTCCAGGGCAGCAGCCTGTAGCTGGTGAGTATGGTGTTTGTTCAGGTTTGTCAATACACCGGTCATGTTATGGTCATGGTATATTCCATGCACACATTTAACACACCTACCCATAATGCATGCCGCACATGTTTATGTATTGTTGCTGTTAACTTCACTGCATCACAGTGGTCACCATGATGGTGTATCTGAAGGGTATGTCAGACTCCTGCAATATAACTAGCATCCTGTCATTGCCAAATGTGTGCTCAGAGATGAACATAATGGTGGGACAAATAGCCTACAGTAGGGACATGTGTGAAACATCACCCTTATACAGTGCTACAACAGTGTATATACCAGTATTACAATGGCAACTGTTAAGATCTACACTTCGGCATATCACAATACTGCAGTCCACAACTCTTACAACCTGCAATGTGGTCCTAACATGAACAATGAGTGTGCAATATGGAATTGTATGTTAGGACAGCAAATATGGGGAATACATACCTTCACAAACACTGGAAGCATATGTGTGCACATACTCCAGATAAAATATAGTGGAAGCAGCTGTTGAGGTACTGACTGCATGCATTCTTCATGGAAATGCACCTTCCAGCAAGTACACATCCCCAATATCACACCAAGAAATGGTCTGCTGTCCAAGACATTTGGCCATCAAATGTGCCCACTTACCTGCAACAGAGGCAGCCGTGGCTTGCACACATCTTACATGCCATGGTGTGGACCCCATACCCAACAGGTAGCACTCAGGAGTTGGACATATAGCCATACCTCACCATTGCATATACCATGGAAAACAGTGCAGACAGTCATGTATGTGGTGAGGATGTATGGGACAGGAATAATGTAGGAAATAAACAGATGGCCATCCAAGACAGATGATGTCACATGTAGCAAGCCGGTCATGCAGGCTGCCTAGTAACATGCCACAACACTGAGGGAGTTGAAGGAATGTCTAGCAAGTACTAGCTGTGCAGTACCTGTGTCAGCAATTGCCTGGAGTCTGCATATGTGTGGCCCATGGGTTAGGGTAATCAGATGGGACAGTTGTACCATAGGAAACATCAGCCAGGCCTCTCTACAGGTAGCGTATGCATAACAGAAATGGTCCCCAAAAGGCATGCATTGCAATGTGTACTGGTGTAACAAGACCACGTTGGAAACCTACAGACAGTATCAAGTAAGATACATGTGCTGCACAACCAACATCTCACCCCACCTCAGGCCCACCATCCCCATCTGTACAGTGCCAGTGCCAGTGTACACCTGTATGTTTGCCAGTCATTAGCTGGGACTGGGCTGTTACACATAGTGTTCAGTGTTTGGGACACTGCAAACTGACACACATGTGTAGGCCATAGTTGTCAAGCATCTGCAAAAAGGCTGAAGGTTGGGTGGGGGTGCCATAATGACACAACAGTGCACTGCAGCAGGGATCCAAAGGATGCTATGAATGGCTGTATCTGCACACAGTCAGGGTCAGGAACTGTGGCAGACATAACCCTGACTCCACAGCAATAGTGACAGCAGTGTGTAAACTCCCAGGGATGTGCACGAGTTGACCTTGCAGTCATGCAGAGTTGTGGGGACATGTGTAAGGCAGACTAACCAAATACTGGCAAATGCAGATGGCCATGCTAGTATACCCCTTCCAGGAATAGTGACTGTTGTAGTACACATAACAGTAGGTGCAACAAACCATCATGATAAGGGTGTGCACACATATGCACCCATGAAGTGTATGCATCTCAGTCAGCATCAGCATAACTAACACATTTGTTTGACACTGCATTTGATTGTACAAGTCATATGTCACATATCAGGCTCATGTAATGTTAACATATGCAATAATGTGGCCCCATGGTATATCAAGTAAGAGGGCGTCATATCAATAAGGGTGTGTACACTCCTCATAGCCACGGTAACGTTTGACAGTTGTCAGTGTAATTGTATTGTATTGGCCATACATGCACCACTGATAATGACATCTGTAAATCAGACATCAGGCATCCACAAATGACATCTGTCCACATATCATCCCAGGTACGTGTCGGACAAACACATAGGGGCTGTGAGCAGCAGAGCAGACATAACTGACACAGTAATACACTTTCAGCAATGGTGTGTACACCTGTGAGGTATGGTGCACATTACATGGCAGAGTGCTGAACAGGTGCACAACAATACCGTGTACATGGGTGCAGTGTTTTCCAGGGGAAGGGGCATCACCTACTAACACAGCCCATGCATCACACACATGTATACTGTTGCTAGCATGGATTGACTATAGCTGCACTGCACGCTGTTTGAGTACCATATGTCATGCATTTTGACGGATGGGTAGTGGGAGGTCTGTGTGTAATATCTTCGTGGAACCTCACCTATAAGTGTGTTTGTGTGTGTGGGAGTGGGGTGGGGTGGAGGGTGGGGGGTTATTTTTTCTGCAAGTGCACTCTGGTGGAGTGGAAGGGGGTTGATGTATGTATGATTTGTGTGTGTGTGTGTGTGTGTGTGTGTGTGTGTGTGTGTGTGTGTGTGTGTGTGTGTGTGTGTGTGTTCGCACATGTGTGATTGTGGGGTTGTTCATACAACTTGACTTCCCTTTGAAATCGTACAGTACATGGACATGGACTGACACATGAGACACCAGGAATACTTGTCTGACATGTAATCTCAGGACAGCTGATAGTATAATAAGGTCTGTAGCATGGAACATGCATTGGGAGGGAAACTAGACATCAGGTATACTGTTATAATTGCAATTAGCAGAAAGGTGAAAGAATACCCACGTATGCAGCACTACAGATGCATTGGGGAATTGCTATAGAACACCAGTGAGTGTATCCAAATATTACTGTTGTCCACATAATAAGTTAATCGAGCAACAGATCTTGCATCTACTGAGCAATAGTTACATACGACACTCCAGCGTATGACATTATTGAGTGACTGTAGCAGCCCCTAACATATGGGGGCCATGATCACAATACCTGGACAAACCCAGGGTGAACATTGGATGACAGCAGTGAGTGTTTGTAAAACCGACTCCAATCAATTCAAATAGGTAATGGAGTAACAGGTCATGTTTTGTGATCACTTGTCTAGGCAATTAGAAGGATGATACATTAATGATTGGTATTAATGAATGTAAGTTTCCAAGTGTGATGCAGGATGGGGAACCTAAGAGAATAAATTTTAGTCTGTAAACTCAGGGACAGGTAAGTATTATGGTGGAATGTCAGGGTGTGTGTGTGTGTGTGTGTGTGTGTGTGTGTGTGTGTGTGTGTGTGTGTGTATGTGTGTACTCTTAAGCAATGATGTACAGGTTGGGTTGGTAGGGTGGCCTAATGGTTAAGGTTTTTGCCTTACAAACACAAGATACAGCGTTTGAATCTCACAGGGGATAATTGGCTAGGCTTAAAATGGCTCACAAGGACAGTTAGCCTAGTACTAATCTATGAACCTATCTATGAACCCATCACCAGTGGCCATAGTGGAGGGACAGTTGGCAGTTGGTGGCAGTGCACAAGACAGTGTGGTATCTATGGCTGCTGTGTCTGGACATAGCAGCCATAGCCAGATGTTTGGTAGGGTACCACATAGGCAGATGTACAGGGGTGCTAATGGGAGGGCGGCTGGTCATCGTGCCCCTGGCAGAAGTGCCACATTTGGTACCACCAGATGCATGTTTCAGGCTGTCATAGAGGCGCAGGCACGTATGGAATGGTACACCAGACAGAGTCTGAGGCTGCAGAGGACCACATTACCATGGCCATATTAGTAATTAAAACCCGTCACTCACACACATGGTGTCAAACGTATGGCCCAGCCTAGGTCTCTGGCAAACCAACAACACACCCTGTGTATATGATGATACCTGTGTCACATCCCTGTCATCCATAACATTGATGCAGGGACAGGCTAATATGGTTATTTTGCACATGGTGACTGTACTACATTGTACCAGTGTACTGCTGTGTAACATGTTGTCAGCAGTAATGTTTAATGCTTACATGTCAGGAAGTGTAGCTGTCCAGCCATGATGCATTATAGGTATTATTAACACTGAGTGATTGTGGTCTCCATAATGTTATCCGTTTGTGTTGTAGGTGTCCATGTGTCAGCAGGAGGATGGTCTTCTGTCATATCTTACAAGAGGTATGGCACTGTGGTGGCACCTTGGCTGTGCCATATCCTGGATACAGGTGAACATATGTCACAGGTCTGTCTAACAGTTACTGCCTCTGCTACATGGCCGATAGGTCTGGGGGTGGTGTAAACAGGTGAGTGCATGGTGGCTGCTGTTGGAAGCCCTTCTACAGTGGACAATGGTAGTTGTACTGGGTGGTACACACCACATGTTTGTGTATAACACACACAGAGGCTTTGGTGTTGATGCATTACATAGAGAATACTGTACACATGGATGCATGTACCTGTGCAAGGAACCCATTGCAGCCTATGTAATTCCATCAAGCCAGACTACGCAGAACAACACATTGTGGAATAAGCAGTCCGCTAGTTTAATGTCATTGACGATGGTACTGGCAGGGTATATGGCCCCTTCCCTAATGTAGTGCACTCCTCAACATGGTAAACATATGTGTGCTGGTGTGAGTGGCACACCCCTACACTTTGGAGGGTGAGAGGTACTGTAGAACCACAGATAGTGTGATGGACAACTACCTAACCTGTTAACATGAACTGTACAGTATTATGGCCAGCTATGTGGGGGGATACACTCAACAGTAACTTCAATGATGTTGGCTGTGACCACAACAGCCACACCTATCTATATATACCAACCCCAGTATCACTGCACATCTATACAGTGGGGAAGAGGCCATTTACACATCTAACACTAGTTGTGATGGAATGTATGTCCACAGGATGATACCTGTGACATGTTAGCATATGCCATGCAGTTCTTGGACAGATGACCCCCTGGGACATGTATATTCTGCAACCTGAAGTAGATCCCTCCACAGACACGCACACTCTTACTTGGCAACACAGGGTCTAGTCCCCTACCTGGTGTGTAGTGCTACTGATGTGTGTGGCTTTACTTGCACACACCACACAGCTTTTTAGGATGAGGTGTGTTCCAGGTTACATGTTACATGCAGAACATCCCCAGGCATGTACAGTATGGTAATGGGGGATGTAATGGTTGCATATTGACAACACATAGTATGACATACCATCATATACACATTGACAAACACATAACAGTCAGACACACATCTGAGAGAGTTGGGCCTATCAGTGCTAACAACGTTGTCACTGTGTCCATTGTGTTACAGGTAGGTTGCACACAGCACATGCATAACTGGGCTGGATAATGTTATCAGTTACCTGTATGGTTGATGGTGACAGTGGTCACCATGCAGTGGTACATGGGACATCTATCAGGGGTACCATGGTGTAATGACAGTACACACAGCACCCACACCCCATTGTGGATATTGTACGGACTGGAACCCATGATGACACTCTGACATACCCACCATTACACATTGACCAGGACTGCAGTACAACCCCTTGTCCATCCCAAGAGTGCTACTACAAGGGATATGCATCTAATGCACATGCCAAAGGCATAGTAGGGTGATGCATTGTCATGCCTCTCTTACAGGCAGCAACATCACTATCCCTAATACTGTGTGGCAATGCATATTGTAATAGCAGTATGTGGTCTAGGAATGCTGTACCCTACATATATATACACACATGCACACATACACACACTTGACAGATCTCAGTGGGTATCCCATGCCTATCAACTCATTTGTAGAACAGTGTTGTGATGTTACTGCAAGGCCCAGGTAGCCCTTAGGGAGAGGAGCGTAACAAGGTACATGTAATGTCTGGTACAGTAGCAGCCACATCTAACTATGGCAGTGGGTGGTGCAGTGGGTGTGAATGGCCTCAGGGTATCCCCAACTACAGGTCTACAAACACATAGACACTGATATTCTCAGTAATGCACACGTACACATTTGTCAGTACTGGGGTGTATCGGTGCAGGTGTTCATATGTGTGTATCAGGCTATTGTCCATGGAGAGATGGGGAAGTATATGGGATGTGTGTACAGTGGTATCATGCCACCTGCCATGTGCCAGCAGGCCATCTATCAACAGACACCACTGTGGTGACCCTCAGGGAGAGAGTGACATGCAACAGCCAATCATCTGGGTGTCTCCAGCAGAGAGCCGTTGAGGTGCTCCAGTTGACATGTATGCAACATGTATTACATAACATGGTCAGTGTCTGTCTTGGAGACCTGTACCCAAGTATGTTCTGTTGACTGTGGTAGTGTAGTTGAGGTATCCATGGCATGTGGTGCATACAGGGTGATGAGTCCTATCTGTGGCATTTATAACACAGCTGGGCAGACATGTCAGTGTCAGTCAAGCATAGATTGCCTGTAAGTATCCAAGATGGATACCTGACATCTGCACATCTGTACAGAGGACTGATAGTCATAAGCTCACCAACTAGCTATTCATTAGGATGAGTGTGTTGAGAGATAGATGTCTAACACCGATAGGTATGCCATTACTACATGACGGCAGCCCTCACTGACACGTGCTATGCACACAGTAGTCTACAGTTATTTTCCACTTGTCAGATCATTATCCAGTAGGAAATATTTAATGAGACACAGCTCACACACCAGGAACATGACAGTGAGGACTCAGAGTCCATCTTTGCATGCAGGGGTGTTTGTTTCCAGTACAACAATTAGCAATATACTCTTACTTGGGAAAGCACTGTCAACAGTAGTAACTACATGCCAGTGTGACTGCATATAACCAGGGATACTACTCATGTATGTAACACATTCACATGGATAAGAGTGTTGTACAAGTCATATATACACAAGTGTCCCAGACAGGAGACTCACACCACTTGCTACTGTAATGACAGCACATAGACGCATGTTATGTACATGACATTACATACAATTATTACAGATGTCATTACCCTGCTATGTTATCAGACTGGAATGTGACCACTAGTTACCAGAGCTGAGCCATGGTTAGCAGGTGTCAGCATTGCTGCAATATAACAGCTAAGCACATTTGCGCACTGGTAAGTGAAGCCTACATGGTGTAATCACCTGTATGTTTAACCAAACCTTAGCACTGCTTAGCTTCTCGTAAATGTGCAAATGCGATTAAAACTGCTCAAAAGTGCCTTAACCACTCTGTATCCAGCAGCCATTGTTCTGCCCAGCAATAAAATAAACAGCTCTTGAACCCAAGACCCTGCACACTATAGTCACAACAGTTAACCACTACACCATGATAGCTGTGAAGACAGTTGTTGTTTTTCCAAAATATCTGTCAGTACACATATTAAATAGTATTGAACAATTGCTGTGACTTCTACAATTGTGTAGTACGTGTTAGTGATTACTGTTGCATCACATATGTCGTTATATCAAAATATACACATATCAGATACATATGGTGTGATACATCTGGGAAGGTATACACAACAGTAATGTTTACATATGACAAGGATATGGATATCTACATATACATATGTAGATATATGTGTACATGTACATACAAATATATATTCATATATATGTCTTTATATACATCTGTATAGTGCATCATATGTATGGCTATATATATAGATTTCTTTGTATATATATATATATATATATATATATATATATATATATATATATATATGTGTGTGTGTGTGTATGTGTATATATATATATATATATATATATATATATATATATATATATATGTATGTACATATATTTATGTCGCTATATATGTAGATATCTATAACTATATGTGCGTATATATCTATATATCTGTATATGTGTAGACATATATAAATGTCTATATGTGTGTGTATATATATATATATATATATATATATATGTATGTATATGTGTGTGTATATATATATATATATATATATATATATATATATATATATGTACATATATATTTATCCAT
Organism: Protopterus annectens; assembly: GCF_019279795.1. Lineage (NCBI taxonomy): Eukaryota > Metazoa > Chordata > Ceratodontiformes > Protopteridae > Protopterus > Protopterus annectens. Next base: position 1,026,320,782 of record NC_056729.1, read on the forward strand.
ATATGTATGTAGATATGTATATGTGTATATATCTGTATAGATATATGGATATATATATATATATATATATATATATATATATATATATATATATATACATATATGTTTACCATATGTCCAGAACATGGAGTGGAGTCATACCTCAGCACCAATAGTCTCATCCTGTTAATGGAAGGGGATGTCATGTATGTATTGCAGGTATATATGTAGACTGTTGCTACTGTAACAGGGGTTGTCTTAACAGAAATTTTGTGTGTGTCAGTTAGTGACAGACATCCTAAGGTCATCATAGTACAGTACCACTGATATCACAGTAATGGTACTGTGGACTACAGCAGAGATATGGCCAATAAATGTGGAGAGTCTGACATACTCTGGTCTGTCCAGAGGTATACACAGATCCCCTTAGTGCAAGACATGTGGACCAAGCCTGATAATGTGGATGTTAACAGCCATGTAAATGGGTATATCATGTAAATACTGGACTACATATGCCCACACAGTTTATGCATTCACACACTCCTGTCTGTCCTGACACATAACCAGTGGTGCAGAGGGCACATGGCCACATACTACCCACTAGTTAGTGACATACATATGTACAGCATCCCACTGCTTTGTCAGAAATACATGACAGTTATGGTGGCCCAGCAGCAATACATCTGGCAAATATCTAGACATAACATCACATTGGGTAATTACACTAAGCTGCTAGGCATGGCACAAAGCACTGTGAAAACTACAAGCAGACTGCCACAACACTGGCCTACATTTCTTATGGGGGAATACACATGTACCTGCAAATATAAGAGGCTCTACAGGCATGTTACAGCTCAGAGTAACAGACACCTGTGTGAAAGGGCATACCCACAACCAATATGAACACAGCCACATATGGTAAGCGAGCTTAATATTACAGTATATGGACTGTCTGATCAACACCATCCTCATATGTGCCATTCACACACTAACCCTACATATACTGGGCCACTACACAGTGTGGTCCGATGCCTGTCTGTGGTATGGGACATGTGTGTGTTTGACCCTACAAACATGTAAGCCGATAAGGTACCATACACTGGAGCAGCATGTAACAGCTGATAGAACAAAACCAAGAACAATGACATCTACCACAGTCTATACACAGACCAAGGTACATATTCGTAATTTCGCAATACACACACTGTCGACAATCACCATAACTACACATACCTCACTACTGTACACACAACCACAGAATGCCCAGGTTATGTCCTCAAATATAATCCCTACTATACATAACATGTCTAGCAGTCTGATATCTCACTGGCTCTTTATCAGGTATGATGTCAATAAATAATGGTGTATAGAGCATATGCAACTCTTACTGCATGACATATGTACAAACGTTGACAGACTTGTTGCTGGAGGCACAAACAAAGAGGCAGTATTGACATGTTGCTGTGATAACCTCATACATTTACTGCTGCAACAGGGTTTGTGGTGACATATGTCCTATGAGGGATATGAAGTCAGTAACTCTCATGGCTGTCACCATGTACTGATTGCAATCCTCAGACTATGCTTCTGCAGTTCTAAGATAGGTAATCTATGAGTAACTCAAGGCACATAAGACTCCAAACACTGACCAGTCTGCAGATAACCCTACAGCTGGGAGTTTCCTCAACCACATAACACTGTCATGACAGGTATTAAATCATGTAGACCAGCCATATCCATACAAACCCTGTTAACTATTACTCCAAATGCAGAAGAGCAACAGTTACATTCTGTAGTCATGTCTGGAACATCCGCCTCCTGTTTGTTGGCCTGTCTCCACAGTGTATGTTGTTAGAGGTATATCCCACTACCATCTGTGATGCTGTTTGCCAAACACTGGCATGAAGTCCTGCTCACAGTGAATGAAATTGGCCAACACCCACATGATGTTCCTAGTTATAGGAGTGTGTTTCCATGCAATTGGCTATGGGAATGTTACCACAGCTGTTCCATATGCAATCAGCTAGTGGGGGACTGCAATTCACGCAGAGGCCATCAGCTGATCACGAGCATCACTTACAAAACACAAGCTGCTGCCTAAGCAAAGCAGGTGTACTTCTCCACTTCCACCAGAGAGGGAGTGATGGAGACAGACAGAGACAAAGTAAGACAGGGAGGGGGTGGGAGAGTAACACCTAAGCATGTTTGTGTCACACACTTACCAGTACAGGGTTTCGAACCCCTGCCTGACTGTGTATTGCCATTACATGTCTATGCAGTTATTGCATGCACCACAGAGCTTACATGTTGGGGAGTTGTCCAAAGGTATATTTGAAGGTGAGTGACATCAGTAACAGTGATAAAAGAGGGTTAAGGTAGGTGTAGTACAGGTGACTGTCCACAAGAACAGGTGTCAAGGTCGACACAGCCACAGTCTCTCAGTTACTCATGCACATTATCACAGTTGGCAGGGTCAGGATTATACTTCCTAAAAAAAAAAAAAACCCCCCCAAAAAAACAAGTAATCTCCGTGGTATCCCTGAAGTCTCAAAAACCCCACTAAAATGTAGCGGGTCCAAAAACAAAACAGTGTAAGAAACTTTTCTGTGTGGAAGATTTTAAGTCCATATATTTCTAGTTAATCACTGTATATTAATCAGATCAGACAATAGTAGTAGAAGTGGTGAACTTAAACTCGTCTTGAGTCAAAACAAAACAAAAAATAATAATAGAAAATATATAATTGTACAGCATTACTAAGTATTCGAAAGTAATCCAAGCAAGGCAGGCAGTCTGTTTCCAGTCGAAAATCCTTTATTAAGTACACAGACAAGCAATCCAAGTAAAACAAAAATAGAGTAATAATTTCCTCACAAGCTTTCTAAATATATATATACTTTTTATCAGGCATGGGAGTGGTTTATTGTGCTGTAAAACAAAGTGTTATTGGTACACATGTTAAATTCACATCCCTTCCCCTATCAGTGTGACATTCAAGCTGGTCCTGCCCTACTTAGTAGCTGTCATAATAATATATAACCCTTATGTACTTTAAATAAAATTTATAATGATGTGGTACCTCTTATTTAACCAGATTATTAAGTAGATTATTAAGTCTGTGATTTTTTCCAAGACAATATACTACATGGCTGGAAATATATCAACCTTAGTTCATTTGGCAATCAAAAAAATATATATATAAATATAAATATATACATATACATTTTGCATGTAAAAATCAATTTTTATTTTCATAACCTATTGTTAACAAAGATTGCTTTCGTCCTTCTAGACTTCTTCAGGTCTGTGTACAAGAACCCTAAAAACAATCTATAAAAATATATATAATTGTATAATTAGTTAGTATTGTTATTACACATCGTTTTGAATAAAGTGGCAAAAAAGAACCAGAAAAAAATAAAAATAAGAAAAAATGCATGTATGATGATGGAAACAAAATATACACTTAAATGGCAACTGATTTAAAATGGTATTTAAAACCAACTGGTATAATAAAATAAAATAAAATACAATTAGTCATGTAAACAATGTGGCAATTTTCTAAGTTCCAGTGCACTTTTAATTGAACAGTAGTAGTTTAGACCAGGCTTCCTAAAAGAGTTCAGCTTTAATTGCCACATGACTTCATGTTTCTCCAGAATATTCGGGATGTCTCCTTCAAGATCACCCATGTCTATGTGATCCAGGATCTGGAACTTAAAACCTGTCTGTCTTTTATGAAGAGAAAGGTGTTTGGCTAGTGCATTATTTTTACATCCAGAGCGGATTTCTGACAGATGACATGAAATCCTACGCTTGAGTTTATTTACAGTCTTCCCCACATAGAATGCATCACATTCATTGCACTGTGCCCTGTTAATTACTTTTGTATTGTTACAGTCACCCCCTGCACTGGTTTTAATGATTTTCTTTAAATAAGGGCAATAAAAACTAACACCTTGCTGTATAAATATACAAAAATGTACAATTAGTTTCGCATCTTTCAGTGTTTCATATGGTCTAGGTTTAAATTCAACAAAACTTCTAATGTTCCTGGCCTTCATATAAACAAATGATGGGGCTTCACCTAAGACATTAATCAGAAAAGGGTTTCCTGTGACAATGTCCCAGTTTTCATCAATAATATTTTTGATACTGTGATAATCCAAAGTGTTATTCTCTGTGGAATTACTTAACATTTTTCTACTGGGGAGGTTGAGTGAAGGTGCTTCAGTCCTTTTCAGTTCTATAATGTGTTCCAGGATGTTTTTTAACATCTGACTTTCATAGCCTCTCACTAGAAAATCATTCTCTAAGTTTTTCAGGTTTCTCAAAAATGGTTCCATCTCTGTGGTAATTCTAGCTAGTCTATAGCCTTGGGACTTCACTACATTATACTTGTTTTTTGTAGGATGTAGACCTTTGCTGTGGAGTAATAAGTTAACCCTCGTTGGTTTTCTGAATAGATCATTATTGATTCTGTTATTGTTGGTGTCCTTGGAAATCTGCATATCTAAAAAAGTGGTTGAAGTACAGCTATGGGAAGAGGTAAACTTCAGGAAGGGGGTTGTTTGATTGAGGTAAGTGATAAAATCTCCAAGCTGCAAGGTGTCACCTTGATTAGACTTCCTAACTAGCTAGTTTGCCACAATACAGTAATACGCAGGTATCACATGCACCACAGGGGTTATCAGGATTATATATGGGCAAAGGGTATGCCAAGGTGTCTGACATCAGAAGGCATGCTTCAGTAGGGCAGTGGGAGGTGTAGTGAGTGTGAATGGTGTCCAAATTATTATACTCCACATACACACACACACACACACACACACACACACACACACACACACAGGTTTGCCAGTACTGACATGCATGGGTGCATTGTTTCACAAGTGTGTAGTGGTTGACTGTGTAAGAAGGCTGTACAAAGCTCGGTAAAGGGTATACCTTGGCATCAGGCTACATGACAATGGTTTGCAGTGTGGCTCAGGGGTGTAGTGTCTGTATTGGCCACACAGGTGGGTATTGCATTCACCATCCAGTCATCTGGGTTACTATTGTGGGTGGCCAGTGCCATGCAATGTTTGCCATGTATGTGTTCTATATTCCATAATATGGATGGTGCCTGGGATGTGCACACGTCCCGCATGTATGTTCTGTGACATGTGGAAGTGTCCCTGGGGTGTTTGGGGCATGTTGTATAGACAGATTGTTATCATCAGATGTGCCATTCCTGACCTCATGTGGTGAGAACTGGCAATGGACAGCAGGTTGACCCTGCACCTACATTGGCAGCATGATATAGGTATTTACTTGTGTCAGTGGCATCTGTCCACACAGGGCATGTGTATATGTCATGGTATGTCCTTTGTGGGTTACATTTGCTGGCTTTACAGCTGTTGAAGGCATCCAGTGGGGAATATAGCAAAGGAGCACTGTATGCAATGATTTGCCTATTGTAGGGATGGGACATGGTGCCATGTCCTCTGTAGTCCACTGTAATCACACCGTGGTTACTATCTGTGGGCAATATGCAGGGAACTACCAACATAGTGTTTGTTGCCTAGCCAAGTGTGTTTGTATGAGACATGGGTGGAGAGTGTTCTCCGGGTAATACAAGGGTTGCCTATATTGTTTCCCAAGCCATGATGTCACATGTAGGGGTATGGATTGTCTACCCCAGCCTCTCTGCTGTTTGATATCTGTTATCCTTGTAAGGTGGACATTGTGACATATAATAGGCCCACCATATAAGAAATTTGCAAAACCCGCTCCACAATGAGTCCTGTTATTACACACTCACAGCTACCTCCACACAGAATACATATGACAAACATACACACCAAGTCTCACAGTTGCCATGTCTGGGATTAGACCTCCTACCTAACTAGTACATCACATTACAGCATTTCACAGTTATACCATGTGCCATGGAGATTATTGGGCTCCTCTTTCCCCAAAGGTGTATTTCAAAGTGAATGACATCAGCAGGCTTGCCAAAGTAGGACAATGGAAGTTGTACTGACTGTGAATGGCCTCAAAAGCATTGATCCCTACAAAGACAAACAAACACAAAGTTTTACAGTTGCCATGTATGGGAATAGAACACCTACCTAGCTAGTACATCACACTACAGCATTACACATTTATAGCATGCTCCATGGAGATTATTGGGCTACTCCTTCCCCAAAGGTGTATATCAAAGTGAATGACATCAGAAGACTTACAAAAGTAGGGCAATGAAAGTTGTAGTGACTGCAAATGGCCTCAAAAGCATTGATCCCTATACAGGCAAACAAACACACACACACACACAAAGTTTTACAGTTGCCATGTCCGGGATTAGAACTACTACCTAACTAGTACATCACACTATAGCATTACAGAGTTATAGCACGCTCCATGGAAATTACTGGGCTACTCCTTCCCCAAAGGGGTATTTCAAAGTGAATGACATCAGCAGCCTTGCCAAGGTTGAGTAATGGAAGGTGTAGGTCATAGGTTCATAGGTTTATAAATTGGTACTAGGCTGTTGGCGCTAGGGCCTATACATGCCTAGCCATGACAATTCCCTGGCTATGTCTTCCCACAATATTTAATTCCCTGGACCCCTGTCTAGCAGGGCAACTGACATGATCCCCGGGGTCAATTTCCTATCTCCCATCCAATTGTCCAGATTCCTTTTGAAGAGGGACAAAGAGGCACTCTGCTTGACATGTATGGGCAGTCTATTTCAGAGTCTGATGAGTCTCTGGGTCAGGAACACATCCCTCCAGCATGTATTGTTCATTGTGAAGACAAGGTTTGGATCCCTGGAGCATGTGGCTGTGAGGGTTTGGATTTCTCTAAGTGTAGCATGTCCAACAGCTCTGGGTTTGACATGGTATTGTATGTTAAGCAGAGATCGTCTCTGAGTACATGATATGTGACAGAGTATAGCTGGATTATTTTCAGATGGTCAGCATAGGGCATCTGGTTTAGGCCTGTGATTCTTTTAGTGAGGTATGTCTGCAGCCTTTCTAGTTGTTACAGGTGTCTTGTGAGGTACATACCTAATGGGCCTTTGTAGTATGTACTGGGTCTACTGAGAGATGACTGCAGTGGGACAATGGCCTCATTTTTCCTGGACGTAAAGTCCTTAGTGATGAGGTGTGCCACATAGGTGGATTTCCTGACTGTTGTGGCGATGTGGTTATCAAACGTGAGACTACTGTCCACCTGTGTTCCTAAGTCTGTTATCACATTTTAGGTGTTTAGTGTACTGTCACCTATGTGGTACTTCACAGGTACATGGCCCTTCCCAAAGGGGATAACTATACATTTCTTGGCATTGATCTTGAGACCATGGCTCAGGCACCAAGCATCTCTTTCTGTAAGGCCCTTCTGTAGAATATCCACATCATGTGGGGATTCAATATTGGCTCCCAGTGTGCAATCATCTGCAACCTTTGTTAGCCAGAGTTCCTTAGTGTTGGCCTGTACTTCAGAGCAGTAGATGCCAAACAAGAGCAGTCTCAGGACTGAACCCTGAGGTACTCCAACTGTCACTTGTCTGGGACTGGAGTTGGTGTCACCTACATTTAGAGTGTGGGTTCTGTCAGTACAGCAGTTGGCAGCCCATCAGGTGGCATAGGGATTAATGACCAGCTTGGTACATTTATCTGTGATTCCAGACTGGTGGATGGTGTTGAAGGCCTTGGCGAGGTCCGGATAGGCTGTGTGAACCACCTTACCCTCGTCCACAGCTCTGGAGACTGATTCAAAGTTGTCAGTCAGGTTTAGGTGACATGATCAGCCCTTCACAAACCCAACCTGGTTGGGGTCCAGTGTTTGCAGGTTGCCAATGTCTTTGTTTTAATATCCATGATAATACATTCCATGGCCTTGCAAATCAGGCATGTCATACTGCTGGGGCTGTAGTTCCCAGGATCCAAGGTGGATCCCCCTTTGTGGACTAGGGTAACTGTAGCTGTGCACCACACAGTGGGCACGAAGCCTGAGGTGTGGCTATGATTAGACAAGGCATGTAGATGAGATGCTAGTTCATTTTGTAGTTCATGTAGTACACAGCCCAGGATGTTGACTAGTCCCATGGATGCTGTTGTCTTAGCTTTGGAGAATGTGTTTTTTACCTGTGTGGCCATTATTACCAGAATCTGGCAATCTTTCAGTGTTGAGATGGGCCCTTTTGGGGGTGGGAGGGGGTGCAGTTGGCACTGAATTGATCTGCCAGGATATTGGCAATATCCCTGGGAGCAGTATATTTAATACCATCCTGTTGTAGCTCAGAGCAGATCTGAGCATTGCCATTTAGATTCCTGACATAGCTATGGAACGGCTTGCAGTTGTCTTTGGCATCTTTGGCTATATTATGTTTGTAACTAGCTTTGGTGGATGATATGAGGGATCTCAGCTTCTTACTGTGGCTGGTAAGGGAGTATTTTTGCATCCTGGAAACTCCCTCGTTTCTGCAACAGTTTCTTTCTTTTGTTGTACAGTATGTTTATGGCAGGGGTCCACCACATTGGCTTCCTTTTCTTGGTGGGGAACGTCTTGGTTCTATATTGGATGGCACGATTCATGCATGAGTGGATGTGTTCATACAGTGCCTTCATGTAGGATTCAGCAGACATTTTTTCATTTCCCGTCTGCATGGGTGTCTTGATGTTGGCTTTGGAGATGTGTGTTATGGAGGTTTAGGATGATTAGCTTATGGGCAGACCTGACTACCGATGGGGTGACCATAGGTGTGGAGCATTGATTTCCCATGTTGGTAATGAACAGGTCTAAGATATTTGAGCCCCTGGTGGGACTATGGGTTACTTGATCTAGGGCATTGGGAATTATGACTTCCAAAAACCGTTGGGCACATGTGTTGGTACACAAGTAGTTTTCCCAGTTAATGGCAGGGTAGTGTAAGTCACCCAGTATTAGGGTGTTTGGTTGTATCATAATATTTCCCAGTATGTTTTGAAAGATGTAGTGGCAATCTTGGGACATGGTGAGGGATCTATAGCAAGCTATACAATTTGGATTGCAGTCTTACCTAGTGTTAATTGTACCGGGGGTATTTCAGATGCATTCTGTTGTGCAAGTAGCCTGGTGGTGTGGATATCCTTGGTGAATATGGACACTCCTCCACCTTTAGTGCTTTGGTCCTGGTTTGGTGGTCGACAGGTGTGGTGAGAGCTGTACCTGTTTTGCAGGGGTGCTCTCTGGACCCTTGGATCAGGTCTCTGTTACTGCACAGATATCAATGTTCTCCATTTGTGGGAGTGCCTAGTGACTGTGAATGGCCACAAAAACATTGATCCGTACAGACACACACAACCAAACACACATAGAGTTTCACAGTTGCCATGTCTGAGATTAGAACTCCTACCTAACTAGTACAGCACACTACAGCATTACACAGTTATAGGACACACCACAGAGTTTATTAGGCTACTCCTTCCCCAAAGGTGTATTTCAAAGTGAATGACATCAGCAGCCCTGCCAAAGTAGGGCATTTGAAATTGTAGTGAGTGTGAATGGCCTCAAAAGCATTGATCCCTACACAGACAAACACACACACAAAGTTCTACAGTTGCCATGGCTGGGAATAGAACTGCTACCTAACTAGTACATCACACTACAGCATTATGCAGCTATAGAACATGCCATGGAGCTTACTGGGCTACTCCTTCCCCAAAGGTGTATTTCAAAGTGAATGACATCAGCAGCCCTGCCAAAGTAGGGCATTTGAAATTGTAGTGAGTGTGAATGGCTTCAAAAGCATTTATTCCTATACACACACACACACACACACACACACACACACACACACACACACACACACACACACACACACACACACCCCATGTCTGGGATTAGAACTCCTACCTAACTAGTACATCACACTTTAGGATTAGGTAGTTATAGCATGCACCACAGAGCTTATAGATCTACTCCTTCCCCAAAGGTGTATTTGAAGGTGAAGGCATCAGCAGGGTTGCCATAATAGGGCAATGGGGAGTGCAGTGTGTGTGCATGGGCCATACCACATTCATCTGGAAGCAGACACACAACACTCAGGCACACCCAGGTTTATATTTCATAGGTATGTGTATACAGCTGCTAGATGACTACTGACCTGTACAGTCATGTTACACAGTTATCACAAGCATCACAGACACTGTAGTGCTGAGGGATACCAGAGGCAAATGTCTACAGTGATTGACATTTGCACATCATGTGGTTTTAGCCAATTGGATGTGTGCTGGGTGGGACAGGCCTCATGATGGGAGGCTCTTTGTCACTGTCTGTCACTCTCTTCCACACATCTATGTATGTATAATTTTGGCCTATTATAGTGTGTTGTCCTTAGATACATGTGTATTCTTATCCAATGTGTGTGCAAAGCATGACTGGTGTGTAATGATGAGTGCGTGCACAAACATCTGTGCCTGTCAGATATGTATAGTTCACTGTTGTTGCCAGATATGGGTTTCATTTCTGTAAGTGTGGGAGCTTGCCCAGTATGACATTTCAGTATTTTGTTGTCAGACATGGGGTTCATTTCTCTAAGTGTGGTAGCATGTCCAGTATGACCTTCTCTATTGAATGTGTGAATCCATTCCAGGTAGGTTGTACTCCAGTGCAGGCTTTTGTGTTCTACAACTACAGCTAGCAACCTGTTTCTGTGGGATATCCGTAGATCAGTTGACAATATGGGGTCAAAATGGGCAAAGGATAGTGGGTTACTCTAGGTAATTGTGTCTGTGCTGCTTCTGCTACATGGTATTGATGTTAGCAGAGATATTCAGACATATGTACTGTTTTACACTGTGATGTTTTATGTCATCAAATACCGTCAGGTATACATATTTGCTTGCAGTGGTCTGCGGCCTACATATTCATACACAGTCATGCCATTCTAGAGGTGAAGCTGCAGAAACTTGCTGATGGGTCTGTGTAAATGGTTCAGCACCTTGGTACAGTGGTGGCTGAGGATCCCATGCTTGTACATCCATCGACGTGACAGTATGGCCATATCCTGCTGTAGCCATACCTCACAGTTGTACAGATTCAGAGAAGTTACCCAGAGGCAGGGGTCATAATTCTGGACATTACCCATTCACATCATGGTTTACAAGCAGGTTTGTAGCCACCCATTCCTGTGTTTCAGGCAAGGATAGCATGTACACACAGTTGAGTTTCAGGCTTCACACACTCCATGCTGTTCATGCTCCTACCCCCCCCCATTATTCTATCCTCTTCCAAACATTATGCAAACATTATCTGAAACGTTCCCTATAGTTATCACCTCATCCCAGCAGTAATTTGGTGTTGGTCCACAGTTTATGCAGATGAACATGGTGGACATGTTACTGTGATTTGTCGACATGGCCTTGCATTTGGGTTCTGTGGACTGTGTTATGTTATTTGGGAGTCCATGACATAACATTCATTGGCAGTACGGGTGAGACACAGGCCTTTGGCAGGGGACTGTAGGGCATTTGGTAGTTTTGCAGGCCAGCTGATTTAGGCCGTTGCATTGTGTCACTCTTACAGTGCCAGACTGCAAGACACTATAGTCCCCTGGGGAGAGAGGGTAGGCGTGCAAGCTGTTAATGTCAATACTTTCTGTAATTATTGGTCCAGTGGTGTGGATGCTGGCAGGGTGCTGCTTACAGCTAGGGACTCACCTGCATGGGACACCTCTTTTGCATGCTGCATTCTTTCGCTGTTGCCATACAGAGGTGGGGGTCATATTGTACTCACTCTCAACAGCAGGGATAAGACCTGTGAGGTACCTGTGGGTGATGGTGGGATGAGCTGGGTGCATACGTGCTATGGACACTACTTGCATCTGACTCATGGATATGCATGAGGCATTCCACTTATCCTGGCTTGTGCAGGGACATCAGCAGTTTCTCAATACTTCATACCTGTGACCTTTGTGGTCTGCCAGTGTTTGGCCAGACAACATTGGTATTCCGTACTACAAACCCAACTAATGTGCTGCTAACTTGTATGTACAATTCCAAATCCATTTGACAGTAACATATTATACACTGTCTGTCTGGGGTACTTCCACATGTGTACTGTTTGTATGTCTGGTCCCATATTCATGACATGTCCATCTTTCAGATGGTGACAGATATTACATCCAAACATTTACTATGCCTTAATGCTGGAATGTGTTTTGCTGGGATGCATTGTGTTTGGCACTGCAGTTGTGAGAACTTGGCCCTGTCATCGGCAGTCCTGGCCAATGGCCACCAGGACAAACCTCACCATGCCTACATACTGACCACTCTCACACAATATTCAAAAGGAGCCTTGATGATTGGATGGGAGAAAGGAAATTCACCCCAGGGATCACGTCAGTCGCCCTGCTAGACAGGGGTCCAGGGAAGTAAATAGTGTGGGAAGAAATAGCCAGGGAATTGTTATGGCTAGGCTTGTATAGGCCCTAGGACTGATAGCTTAGTACCAACCTATGAACCTATGAACCTATATACAACGCACACCAACCTAACACACGCAGCCCTACATATTGTACACATGCTACAATCTATCCTGCAACTTTGGCTGGCTCAGGTAATCTGTGCTCCACTGTTATTATACCTACACATACATGTTACTACATTTCTACATAGGATTGTGGGGGGTGGGGGCACGCCGGACACTTGTACACATTTGCTATGACTGTACTGGTATTTCAGGTACTCCATTTCATTCTGTATTTTGACTTATCATGCTGACTAGAGGCATATCAGTGTACTACAGGTCTTAGGTTTGATTGACCTACATTTCAGTTTCAGACTTCTTACCCTTCAGAACTAGCATCCCACTGCCAGACCTGTTGTAGTCTGTCTGTGTAGGTCTGGAGGGGGGCTGTTCACCATTGCCATCAATCAGAGGCCTTAGCACAGTTTTTGTTTGTGTTTTTCTATGCCTGTCCTGCTGGCTGAGACTGTTGTTGGGTATGTGTGCCTCCCTGACTGGCATGTGTGTGTTCTATGGACACACATTTGGCCCACCACATTTCCTGCAGTGAGTTTTGTCACCTTGTCTAGTACTGGCTGCTATGGTGACACCAGTATTTGTTACAGATTTCATGCTGCCACTGTAGGTGTCTTCTATCTGCTGGCATCCCATTCAACCACCCGATTCCCTTGCATGCTCACATCCATACCATAGATACAAGTAACAAAACATACTACTCCATTTGGCAATTGATAGGGAGAGTGAATTACCTTGTGGCTGTGCCAGTATTGAGGATGGTGCTGGAGGGCTGACTATGTCGGATGCACATAGTACACTCCCTATACATGGTTAAGCACAGGTAGTGTCATGTTTGGCATCCCTTTTACTGTATGTGCGAGTCAGAGAGAGGTGTCCTTCCCTGGGTTCCTACCGTGTCAATGTATGTGCTATGCATTGCCTCTTTGCCATGGCCTGGGCATACTGGGCATGCCTCCTTCTGCCTACTGGGGCAGGCTCAGGTTGTTCCTCCTCTGAGTCACTTTGTGCCTGTGCAGATCTTGGCAATGTTGGGGGGCTGTGTGGCCCTGCCCCGTGCTGTTCCTTCTGCAGCTGTTTCCACAGGATCATATTGTGTAGCATGGCACATACAAAGACAATTTGGGTACATGTAGCTGGTAGGTACTGCAAGGCTCCACCGGATATGTCCAGGCACCGGAACCGTGACTTGAGCATCCCAAACACACGCTCTGTTATGATTCTGGTCTGTGCATGTACCTCATTGGAGTTCTTGTTCAGGTGTGTGTTCATTTCTGATGGGTGTCATCAGCCATGGCTCCAGTGCATAACCAGCATCCCCCACTAGGTGGCCATAAGGGATGTCCCCATTGGCAAATCTCTGGTACAGCTGCGTCATATGCCAGATGTGGGAGTCATGATAGCTTCCAGGGCAGCCAGCACACACACTCATTATAATGCCTTGGGCATCGCGCACGACCTGGCAGTTGATGGAGGAGAAGCCCTTGCGGTTGATGTAGACCCTACCCGGCTCACCAATTGGTGCTTTGATGCATATGTGCATGCAGTCTATAGCACCCACTATCTCAGGGTATTCTGCTATTTGGTGGAAGAGACGCATATTGCTGGTCAACGCCTCATAACTGTTGTGGAAATATACGTGCTCACTGGCATGTGCTGAGATGCCATCCAGGAACTGGTGGAGTACCCTAGATGCTGATGCTTGTGAGATCCCCATGATATCACCAGTTGGCCTTTGGAAGGTACCTGTGGCTAGTATTCTTAGGCCTACACATACCTTGGTATCCACTGGGATGGGTTCCCCTCTGTCGGTTCTGTGTGTGAGGCATGGCCGGCACAGCTCAACAATTTGCTGTAGGAGGTCCCTGTCCACCCTATAGTGCTCCACTATCTCCAACTCATGTAGCCCCTGGTAGGTTACCCTGGGTCTGTACACTCTTCTCCTCACTGTGCATTGGTCTATGCTAGTTTTCCTTGGTTACTTTCCTACTGCTGTTTTCTCTTCCCATTGCCTTCCTGTTTAAGCCCAGGGGTGCACCGTGCAAACACAGTACTCAGATGTGCACAGAGCTGCTATTTCCTGGTTTACTTTTTTTCCCCTTTAAAACATGGTTTGTGGCACTCACAACTGCTTAGGCAATGTAAAGGGTGCTTGGCAGCTTCAGACACACCCCCTTGCTTAGCTCTGCTAAGCTAAGGGAAAACTTGAGCCACAGGGCTCCAATATGTTTACAGTATGCCTGACACACCCCTTTATGATGACAGCTAGCTCTTAGGCTTACACCATGGTCTTCCTGCACCTACACGGTTGGGTGCAGGCTAGCTGTGAGGGGGAATCTGGAATTCAGTATCATTCCCCTCATTTGCATAGGATTGTCTGCTAATGCCTAGTTACAAGTGTGACACTGAGCCTCACCCCTTAGCAACCACTATTCACTGGTTATGTTGTCTTCTGCCTGCCATTGAGTAAAATGGCAAAATTGTGATTTTGGATAGAATGCTTTTTTCAAGTTTTTTTTTATTTTCGGGCTGATCCCATTTGTGCACCGCTGCCCTACGCTTAAATGGCCGAAATTGGCCAAAAAAAATTAAAGTTATTTTTTTTGCAACTGTTTTCCATGCCAATGGCCATATATTTGGCCATTGGCATGCTTTACACATTATATACACCCTTTATTTGGAGCTGTCATGGCTCCGTTTTGTAGTTTGCAGAAATGTACTCGGTCACTAACCGAGTACATTTCTGCCGATTACTCTAGTCCTGCACGGCCAGCTGCCAGCTTTCTGGATCACAAATTCACCTCGTTTGCATGGTTTTCACCTATAAATGGAGTAATTTGCATACAGAAGTTGTGTCCATGCAGGAATAGTGCAGGAGCATTCATGCACGCCCCAGGAGCTTGTTCCTGTATCTCTCAGCAGCCATATTGCCTCCAGCAGCTCCTGCACTATGCCTGCACACTGTGCAGAGCTTGCTGAATCCCAGGGTTGTTCTTTTTCTTGTAACTGAGTAACCATTGCCCTTTCAATAATATCAGCATGTTCATGACAATCCATTCATAAATGGCCAGTTGTGTTACATTTATAACCTTTCAAAACACGTTTTTGCATCATGTCACATTTCCCCACATATGTGACATTTTCCCTTCTCTTCCTACAATTACTTATTAAATGATACAACATTCCAGAAAAAAAAACAAGTTTTGGGTTGACCCAAATATTTTACAACAGCTTGAGCGCCTTCAGCATTAACAATATCCTGAATATTAGGCAAGTAAAAAATGTTACCAGTTCAACAGCTAACCTTTGCTAAAAGATAAAAATCAAATAAAAGTCCAAAAAGCAAAGGTATGGCTCCAAACTTCAAAATCTGTTGAAATACGAATCCAAAATCCAAGAAGTTGATGTCAGCTCAGCTTTATTCACACAAGCGCTTTCACATATAGCTTCGTCAGGTGCATAATACATGCTGATTAGAACACCTATTTATACTAACAGTTAATCATGTGACAAAACCTAGATGCAAATAATTAAAGTGAACATGTAGCTAAAAAATGTCATAACAAATTTTTATATAAAACATTGAACAATATTACATACTCATGTATACATACATAAATATAAATAAATGTTGTTAAAATAATTATAATTACTTCCTCAAAGACCTTTTCTGTAATGTTGGTTTAATAGGAACATGGTCATTTAGACCATGCCCACAGTTGGCCCTTAATCTAATAATCCAACCTGCTTCTAACTCTTCAGTTCTATGTCTTACATTACCCCTTCTCACAGTCTCGAAAGTTTTAGCTAGTAGTGAGAACATAAAACATGTTTTATATCTGTTTGCATAACATGCTTGGCAAGTGCATTAGTACCATTCATTCTCTTAATGTTATATAAATGCTCTCTAATCCTCTCTCTAAGACTGCGGTCAGTCTTACCTACATAGTATTTATTACATAGGGTACAGACTGCAAGATATACAACATGCATGGTGCCACAATCAGCACTAGTAGTAAGTTTGTAAAATTCACCTGTATCTGGATGTTTAAATTCAGAAGCTGTGGACACATAACTACAATAATTACATGTCCCACATGGTTTGGTGCCCAAATTATTGGTTAAATATTCATTCTGGGATTTATGACATAACCTAGACTTTAATGATTTCATATTCTTAAAAGAAAATTGAGGTTTTGTACCAACCAAGGCCTTAATGTTGTCATCCGTCATCAGAATGCCCCAATGCTTATTTATAATTTCTGTATACAATTTTACATCTCTAGTATAATGCATAGACATTCTAAGTCGATTATCAATGGTTCTATTCTTTTTACTAGAGTGTTCAGAAAAGTAGGGCTTAGCTACGGTGGATCTCACAGCATCTATGGCTGCAGAGTTCTTCCTCACCAATCCCTGTTCGTAACCCCTAGCAACCAAATCCAACCCAATTTTAGTTTTATGATGCTCATAGTCTTCATCCCTCACATTCTTTTAAGAATATGAAATCATTAAAGTCTAGGTTATGTCATAAATCCCAGAATGAATATTTAACCAATAATTTGGGCACCAAACCATGTGGGACATGTAATTATTGTAGTTATGTGTCCACAGCTTCTGAATTTAAACATCCAGATACAGGTGAATTTTACAAACTTACTACTAGTGCTGATTGTGGCACCATGCATGTTGTATATCTTGCAGTCTGTACCCTATGTAATAAATACTATGTAGGTAAGACTGACCGCAGTCTTAGAGAGAGGATTAGAGAGCATTTATATAACATTAAGAGAATGAATGATACTAATGCACTTGCCAAGCATGTTATGCAAACAGATATAAAACATGTTTTTATGTTCTCAGTACTAGCTAAAACTTTCGAGACTGTGAGAAGGGGTAATGTAAGACATAGAACTGAAGAGTTAGAAGCAGGTTGGATTATTAGATTAAGGGCCAACTGTGGGCATGGTCTAAATGACTATGTTCCTATTAAACCAACATTACAGAAAAGGTCTTTGAGGAAGAAATTATAATCATTTTAACAACATTTATTTTATATTTATGCATGTATACATGAGTATGTAATATTGTTCAATGTTTTATATAAAAAATGTTTATGACATTTTTTAGCTACATGTTCACTTTAATTATTTGCATCTAGGTTTTGTCACATGATTAACTGTTAGTATAAATAGGTGTTCTAATCAGCATGTATTATGCACCTGACGAAGCTATATGTGAAAGCGCTTGTGTGAATAAAGCTGAGCTGACATCAACTTCTTGGATTTTGGATTCGTATTTCAACAGATTTTGAAGTTTGGAGCCATACCTTTGCTTTTTGGACTTTTATTTAATATCCTGAATATGCTTAATATTATTATTGTCCATTTGTAATATCTCATTATAGTCCTACACCCCTGTCCATAAACATCTATTATTATAAACCGCAGAAATGTCCAATACATTTTTTAAATATTTGATCTAAATGTTTTTTAAAAATTTCTTTTCTACAATATTTCTGAACTGAATATGTATTTTTCTTTTTGTCTTTATACCAAATCCCTTAAAAAACATAGTTATTCTATGGATAACAGTCTTTCTCTTTTTCTCATATTCTTCCAAAAATCTCTCCATTACATGTCCAGTCTCAAAAATAATGTTACAAAAAGTTTCTTTATTAATATGAATAAAATCTACCACCTCTGAAGCCTTTGTGTCTAAAGGCATAATCACATCATCCCAAATTTTATACCTGTTCATTTCTTCATCAGTTTTACTGGAAATTCTTATTGTATACATTTTCTTAGTTTTGGGCAGCCACAGTGGTGCAGCGGTTAGCATTGCTGCCTCACAGCAAGAGGTTCTCTGGTTCAATTCTGGGCTGGGGTGCCTTCTGTGTGGAGTCTGCATGTCCTCCCTGTCGTCATGTGGGTTTCCTCCGGGTGCTCCGGTTTCCTTCCACATCCCAAAGACATGCAGTAGGTGGATTGGATACTCTAAATTGGCCCTAGGGTTGTGTGTGTGCATGTGTGTGCCTTCTGTGGAAGGTTGGGCGCCGGGCTGGCAACCCAAAACTGTAAAACTCCACTGCCAATCATGAGCGGACAGATGATCCACTTTGGTGACCCCTAATTGGGAAAAGCCAAAAGAAGAAGAAGAAGATACATTTTCTTAGTTTTCATCACTATGGTGGTGATGTCTTCTTTTTTCATTCTTTTATTTCTCTCCACCATCTCAGTTTAAGATTTCTTCTTTAAGGAACTCAAAACCTCCAGTGCATCTTCCATTTCTATTCTCTCCATAATATCATCCCAAGAAGTGTTTCTGTCATTCTCTGGTTCACTTACATTAGCTGTATCCATCAATAACTCAATCTGCAACCCTTCCAGTTGGGGGGGTTGTAATAATACATCTATCATTGTGCTCATCTTCCTGCAAAGATAACTGTTGTTGAGAAACATCCTCCTATCAAGAAAAGGCTTGACTGCCTTCTCTCTCAGCACATTCCCTTTAGCTGCATCTGAAACACGTCAAGAAGACTCAACCATTTTCCCTTCACCACTGCTCTTACTATGCTTCTTACACTGATCAGTATCTCTTGATTCTACAAGGGAAGGATCAATTGCCTTCTTATTTTCCTTAGAAGAAAATATTACAACCACGGAAGGCTCAAATACCTTCACAATGCCAAAACTGCCACATGCAGAATCCATTGGCTTCATTGTAGTTACTTCCAGCTTCTCTGAGCTGTCACTGCACCTGGAATGGAAGCTGGAAGTAGGAGAATTAAAAATTGTCCCTCAAGCAATAACAGAGTAGGGGAAGTTCCCCAATGTTTGGCCAAATTTCTCCTAGTGGTATAAATGCCACCTTGGGTCTCCATGAAAAGAGGCTACCAGCCTATTCAGACTAACCCAGACAGCAAAGGAAAATAAAAAAAATAAAAAATATGGGAAGGGCAATACCCGGCCTTAGGAAACAATCCTTAGATCCTGAGGGAAAGGGAGGGAGTGAATCTACTGTGGCTTACATATGGTTGTTTATAATTCTTGGTCTTGGGTTGAACCAGCTATATACAACTGAATAAATCAAAGGTTTAAGTTTGATAGAAAACTCATTGGTCAACCACCAAGGAAAAATGTATACCTAGCATGTGACTTATACATAGTTTATACATTGATTTTGAATTATGTAACTGAAAATAAAAGCAGCATTAAAGAAAACTTGTTTCACTAATTCTCAATATGTCTGGTTTATTGTAAATTAGTAAACTTTTCTGTTTGACTATCTTACTTCCAACACTTTAAGATTGAAACAGCATATTTTATACTCTTTAGTAAGGGTGATAATAGAGAGGTTTTGGAGAGTGTGGGAGTACTGATTGCTTGGCTAAATGGTGCATGTTACGTCAGTGTCAATCCCCCTGTGGTATCATGCAATATGAGAACAGCTGTTTTCCTCATGAAAAGCCAACAAAGATGTCAACTGTTCACTAAACACTGATCACAGTCCTTCAGCCTCAATTGACTATGATCTACAGTCATGATCACAAAATTACAAAAACATCTTTTCCTGCAGGGGTAGAAAATGCTATAGTTATAGCACAGTGAGGTTTGATATTTGTACAAAACTGAAAAATCTATCCAATAATCAGAATATCACAAAATAGTTCAGCACAGCATGTATCTTTTATCAATATTTAATAAAACAAAAATAATCAGCTACAGCATGTTTACATAACAGCTTCCTCAGGTTTTAAAAACATTATAGTACACCATCTTTATAGATAAACTTTAATCACATGATCATTAAAATGATCAAACAAAATAATGCATTCACATGGTTTAAATAGCTTCGGTGTCTCAAATATCTTTCTTTTAAAATAGATTTCAAAGAAAAAAACATCATTAAGTCCAGGGGATTTAAAGGATTCTACCTGAATTACCCATTTAACTTCAACAACTTCATTTCAATCAATATTGTTGCCACACCTCTGGTTAACAAATATAAGACTTAAAACTTGAAATTTAAAAATATGATTCCCATCCTTTTCTAGTAGATGCCTCGCTAGGGCATTTGTGCTTTTTCTGTTACTTACAACAGATATGTGTTCATATACAAGCTCTTTCAATGACGACTGGTCTTCCCTACATAACAGGCATAGCATAGCATACTTGGCATTCAGGTAGCTAGATTATATGTTTAGTGGTACAATCAGTATACTGCCAAAAAGTGAAAATATTACCTGTCGTTTTGTAAACAAAAGTGTCAGTTTTACTCACAAATCTGCACATCCTGCAGTTGTCACATAGGTGAGTGCCTTTTTTGTAGAGCATAACTCAGCATTAGGTCTCTTAAAACATAACTTCCTTTTAAGTTTCATACTATTAATAAGGTAAACTTAAGTACATCACCCACAATACTCTTGAGTTTCATATCGGTCAATAAAATAGTACAATTTTCCTGACAAATTTACATTTAAAAGCTACATCCCTTGTAAAGGTTATAAGAAAATACAAATCATTAACATTCTCCTTTTCACTTTTCATGCTGGCAGGATTAAAACATGGTTTGGGATTTTCTGACTGTTCAGTTAAGACTTCCCCCCTCTACACATGCCAACCTGTCCTAGTCATAACCTTTATCAATGAAATCAGTAACCAAAGCCCATCTAGCACGGTCCCCTACTTGTCATCAGTAGTTAGCCTAGCGTATCTTATCAGCTGTCCTTTAACTACATTATTAAAAATAAATCTTGGATGCATACTAGTATAATGCAGTAAGAATTTTTATTACATTCCTTTTTAAAAGGTCTAGAATGCAAGCCATTCACTGATTTAACAATCGATACACCCAAGAATACTATAACTGCCTCTAAATATTTAACTTCAAGCTCTAAAAATGTATTTATTTATTTATTTGGCATTTGTTTACTGGGAAACATCTACTGGGTCATAAGGTACCCATTTTCAGCAGAGGCCCAGGGAGAAAAGCTCCTGATACATATGGTTAACAGAATGAAAAACTAGACAGACATAATAAAGTCATAACATTCAAGCACAAATATGAAAACAACACATTAGTTTGTCAGAAAGAAAACTTAAATATAAAGTTATAACATTCAAGGACAAAATTTGAAAAACTACATATTAGTTTGTCAGAATAAAAACTCAACAGACATAATAAAGTCATAGTGTTCAAGAATAAATTATAGGTAAAGCCCAATAATAGAAAGATGAAGCATTGTTTACATAATAGATGATTATCATAATTATTAATATTCTAGAGGTCATGAAATATGATATGATTTATAACTGTGAGCAATCACTTTATAGCTAGAACAAAGCAATTAACAAAGAGATGGAAGTAAAACAGGTTTTCTGTTATTTCCTTAGACTTAATACTTAGCATATGAAGTATAGTCTACTGTTCAAGCAAAAGTAGACAGTGGCCAACTTAGAAAGGGGTCCTACTATTTCACAGAGCAGGCATGTATTTAACTGATTAAAGTTAATATACAACAAGGTCCTTCATGATAAATATGATTACATGAAACAATGACAAAAGTCTCAGTAAACTTATAGGAGTATGGCTTTGTGACACAGCTCCTGCAATATTAGGGTCAGTTGAAGTGACCACAGGCTATGAAACAATGACAAAAGTCTTAGTAAATGTGTAGGTGTAGGGCTTTGTGACAGAGCTCCTGCAATGTCCGGGTCAAACGTAGTGACTGCAGGCTATGAAGTAATGACAAAAGTCTCAGTAAGAGCTACTGCAATATCCCAGTCAGATTTATAACTGAGAGCAATCACTTTATAGCCAGAACAAAGCAATTAACAAAGAAATGCAAGCAAAACAGGTTTTCTGTAATTTCCTGAGACTTAATACTTGGCATATAAAGTATAGTCTACTGGTCAAGCACAAGGAGACAGTGGCCAAATTAGAAAGAGGTCCTACTATTTCACAGAGCAGGGATGTATTTAACTGACTAAAGTTAATACACAGCAAGGTTCCTCATGGTAAATATGATTACATGCAACAATGGCAGAAGTCTCATTAAACTTGTAGGAGTAGGACTTTGTGACAGAGCTCCTGCAATAATTGGGTCAGATTTATAACTAAGAGCAATCAATTTATAGCCAGAACAACGCAATTAACAAAGAGATGCAAATAAAACAGGTTTTCTGTCATTTCCTGAGACTAAATACCTCCATATGCTGTAGTCTACTGGTCAAGCAAAAGGAGACAGTGGCCAAGTTAGTAAGTGGTCCTAGTATTTCACAGAGCAGGCTTGTACTTAACTGATTCTGATTTAACTGTTCTTCATGATAAATATGCTTACATGAAACAATGACAAAAGTCTCAGTAAACTTGTAGGTGTAGGGCTTTAAGTCAGAGCTCCTGCAATATCAGGGTCAGATTTAGTGATCGCAGGCTATGAAACAATGACAAACATATGAGGAAACTTGTAGGTGTAGGGCTTTATGACAGAGCTCCTGCAATACTGGGGTCATGTGTAGTGACTGCAGGTGGTAAAACAATGATAAAAGTCTCAGTAAACGTGTAAGTGCAGGGCTTTGTGACAGAGCTCCTGCAATATTGGGCTCAGACATAGTGACTGCAGGTTGTGAAACCATGACAAAAGTCTAAGTAAACTTGTAGTTGTAGGGCATTGTGACAGAGCCCCTGCAATATTGGGGTCAGATTTATAATTGACAGCAATCAATTTATAGCCAGAACAAAATAATTAACAGAGATGCAAGTAAAACAGGTTTTCTGTCATTTCCTGAGATGAAATACCTGGCATATGCAGTAAAGTCTATTTGTCAAGCAGAAGGAGACTGTGGCCAACTTAGTAAGTGGTCCTACTATTTCACAGAGCAGGCATATACTAAAGTTAATATGCAGCAAGGTTCTTCATGATAAATATGCTTACATGAAACAATGACAAGTCTCAGTAAACTTGTAGATGTAGGTCTTTGTGACAGAGCTCCTGTAATATCAGGGTCAGATGCAGTGACTACAGGCTATGAAACAATGACAAAGGTCTCAGTAAAGTTGTTGCCAGTCTTTGTGACTGAGCTCCTGCAAAATCGGGGTCAGGTATGAAACAGGGACAAACATCTCTTCAAACTTGTTGGTGTAGGGCTTTGTGACAGAGCTCCTGCAATATCAGGGTGACATGTAGTGACTGCAGACTTTGAAACAATGATGAAAGTCTCAGTAAACTTGTAGGTGTAGGGCTTTGTGACAGAGGTCCTGCAATATTGCGGACAGATGTAGCGATTGCAGGGTATGAAAAAATCATAAAAGTCTCAATAAACTTGTAGGTGTAGGGCTTTATGACAGAGCTCCGGCAATGTTGGTGTCAGATGTAGTGACCACAGGCTCTGCTCTGTGAAGGAAGATAGTGACCGAGTACAAGAAGAGAGAACAGAAATCTGCTGTTGATTCAGTAAACCCACAGAACTCAGACCAGTTAGACTACCTGTCCATACTAAAAATTTATAATCCATAAAGTGTGCATAATATGGAATATTGCTTTTATAAAAATCAGAGGGAAATAAAGAATTCCTTTCCCATTCCATAATAACCATATTTGCATAGGAGTTAGCACATACTGTGCCCATGACACCTGTCTTCTGAATATAATACTTATCATCAAAATAGAAGACATTTTCTAACAATGAACATATAAGACTTATTTCAGAATTAGTAAAGTATGTATCTGCACTCAGATAACTTCTAGTAGAATCAATGCTGTTTCTATTTGGATTAACATTAAAAATGGACCTAATATCCATAGTAACTAGATAAAAAGACATGAACCTGATTTTTAATGTAACAGTCATAAAGGCTACATAAGAAGTATTCCGTATCTAATAGAACAGTTCTCCTTTTAACCACTTCACTCCTAAGTAACGTTTCCAAATAAATGGAGGGTGGCTGAGTCACTCACCATCGACCAGAAACTATAGGTTTTAAAGGTGGCCGCTCCTTATGTTTATGCATTGTGGGAAGCTATATATCATTAGTATTGTGACACACCACCACTGGCCCAGTAATCAGGGAGCCTTAATCCACATCACTAGCACCAGTGGGGGACGTACATTGGGAGGATGACAGGTACACACACAATATATACAGATGCAGCTTTCTGTATTAAGTGCAATTTCCCTTAAGAGCACACAGAGACCACAGTCAGTCCGGGGCTGGTTTCTCCATCTTTCACCAGATCCCCAATAAGACTCCCCACTGGCACAGCTATTGAGTTGACATCTCAGCTGAGTGCCCAAGCTAAGACCTCCAACACTCTCTCTCTCTCTCTCTCTCCAACCAGTGCTTCATGTCCCTGCCCAAGTAGCTGATACACACACTCTTGGAGATTTATTTTACACACACACACACACACACACACACACACACACACACACACACACACACACACACACACCTGGGAAAGGCTGGCATAAGTTTACTAACTATGCCCCATTCTGCCCAGACTATAAGGTAGCTATCACTGTCACCGGCCAACTCTATGGCCCTTAACAAAAGGTATCCAATCTTACTGTGTAATGTTACTATCAATAGAAGTGTTGGTTTGACCAATAGCAAGGCTATTAGGAGTGGCCTACACAGTGTCACCAAATAAATATGCAAGTACTATCAGAGCTTAAATATGTCTCGACAGACCAGCCACAATGAAAGGTTTAAATATATTTACAGTGACAGCAGAGTTCAAAATCACAGGAAATGTTTAAAACAGCATTGCAGGATAGTCTCAAATAAATAAAGAAAAATATCTATGTTACACTTTGCTATATTCATGAATATATCAAAGAGAATTACTATAACCTAGTACACTTACTTAATTAGAGCAACAAGGCAGATGTGGTAAGTGAATCTTGATGTTGTCAGGTCAAAGACAGAATAAAGACTGCAGAGTTTGTGTTCATAGACTTCTTAAATTAATATGTCAAATATTACTGCTCGTATAGCTTGCAGAATTACCTAATTTCTTGTCATCTGACTCTATCCCAGGTAAAACACCACTGCTGAAAGCTGGCAGTATTTAGCATCTACCTGTGAAAATACATATACAAGGCCTTTCCCTCAGATCTTTGCAAATCCTGAAAGTCATAAAACAATAAAACACTTTCAAGACAATACAGGAAACTCAGCACAGACATTGTGTCTGTTGCTGCACTGAAACTGAAAGATACCATCTTTTTATTACCTGGACATAAAGTAATTTAAATTCAGTAATTTTTCTATTATTTTCCTAAAGTTAACATCTTGTATTCCAGTTTCCCCTGTTAAAACATATACATTTAAACAGTTACAATAGTGTCTGCACATTTCTGTTCTATTCCAGTAGTAGTAGTAGTACACTATGGATACATTTCAACAGCACTTTGTAAAATACCTCTTCAGCACACATGCATGTACAAACCATCATATATGATATACAGTTCTAATACAATTGTACCACAAGCATTTTATATGAATCAAGTTGATATTCAGAAATGACTTATAATTATTTACAGAATGCCAGCTAGCTGTGCTGGCCGTACCTTCTTTTGTCACAGGAATCATAGGTTCTGGTGCATAAAAATATTCAAACATCTCATTTGTCAACACCCCAAATGTAAATAAATCATATAAGTATGATTTAAAATAAGATATTGATTTCATAATCTGATACTTAAACACTATCTTATACACACTTTCCTCAGATAGCATTTCATACATTAATTCAGTGTAAAAAGATGTTTCAAACATGACTATCCCTACCTCACCTGATTATTATTGTTATTATTATTATTATTATTATTATTATTATTATGCATCTGTCTTAGAGCTGTAAACTCTGTTGGTGATAAGTTACAACATTTTTAAAACTCTTGCATCTTTTATCATTCTTTCTAGTACAAAAATAATTTCTCAACTCAATCTCACTACATTTATAAACGCTTCAGTTAACAGAGTATGGATAGGCACAAATAAACTGATTTTGAAAACTTGGACAGTATCCATATCATTATGTGCATACAGTAAATTCATAACAAAATTTCTAATAATCTTAAATTAATAAATGTATTTACTAAACAGCTGTCATTTGTAGGGATAAAGGAAAGACCTCTATTCAACAAACTCAGTTCAGCATCCGTATCTTCATGCGCTGATAAGTTCAAAACTACTTCTTGTTGTGTGATATCTTTGATGACATTACTGATCATATGATTATAGTTTTTATATATAAGATGGTGTACTATAAGGTTTTTAGAGTCTGTGTTTTATATTTTCTGTTTTGCAATGCAAATACATAATGTTATAGTTCTTTATGCTATACTGTTGTTTTAGCAAAACATTGGCACAGTGTAGGAAAAGAACATGTTGATTTACTATGTAAGCATATGCAAATTATGACATTTATGAACATGCAGCATCCTAAAGTTTTTTAAAGCAAAACACAAGCCTCTAGCTTCCCTTAAGGACTCCTGTCGAACTTCTTGTAAGAAAAAATCCAAAAACAAATGAAACAGAGTCCAAACTGGCCGTAATCTTTTATTATAAAATGTAAGTGCTTTCATGTTAAAAACCCTTCATCAGACAAACTTCACATAATCATGACAGTCTTTAAATATTAAAACATTTCTAAAAGCAACCAATTTATTTTCTATACTTGACCCGCCTTTTCTTTAAGGCTGGTTTTAAAGGTGCAGAACTATTTAACCCAGGTGGGTTGTCAGCTGCCAGCTGTATGATCAGTCAGTTCATGACTCTCCGCCGTTTCACATCCCTTTGTTCAGAGCGACCTCGCCTGTTTTCTGTTTTCTTCCTTACTGGTACTGGGAAATTCACTTGGAACAGGATTTTCTCTTTTCCTCATGACTGTGGAGGAGGGCTGAGGCAAAACTCCCCACATTGCAAAGAATCAGTAATGGCGATGTCAGCTATGTTGTTTAAGGCATGAAAAGTTGTTGCCACTCTAAAAGGTTAATTGTTGGTAGTGCAGCCAATAAATTACTGACACTATTAACATATTAATTTCTGTTCTATAAGAGAATCAAGTGAATAGCTATAAAGTACATTACTTACTGTTCAAAATATTTCTATGATAAATACTAGTCCACCAGAGTAATAGTAGAAAGGTAATACAGTAATATGTTATGATTATTTCTGTTTACCTTTTTCCTTTTCTTACCTGTCTGTATTACTATGTGCAAAGTCACAGATCAGAAATATTTTTGCTGGGGGGGGGGGGGTAAGCCCCTTGCATCTGCATGTAGAGGGCAAGTCTACCTCCAAACTTATATATTCCAACTACATGATTGCACAACTTTGAGGAGAAGAGAACCCCTCCAAAATAATGCAGAATGGCCATGACCAAACCCTGTCTTCAATCCAAGAGTAATCAATTTATTTTTTTTTAAACGTTTTATTAATTTTAAAACAAGTACAAAATTATTTAACTATAACTAGAACAAACATAACTATTTACAGATGTCCACAACAAAATTAAACATAGAAAACTAAATAATTAAAATTTATCAAGTAAATCGCTTAATTTTGACCAAAATCTAAACTGGTGAGTAATGTTCAAAGTTAAGTAGTACAGTAAAACCAACCAAGATAACAGAACCAGGACTCAGTTCATATAAGAAAAATGCCAACAGTAGAAATACGAACTCATCAATGCAAGTGCAACAAAAAACTGTTTAATAAAACAAAGCTTTCAGGTAAAAACCCTTCCTCAGTGTATACAAGACAGCAAATAACACCCATTCCTTATATACAAAAAACACACAGCCAATAATTAACAATTAATCAATTAAGAAGAAAAATATTTCCTAAAAGCAACAGCATTATATATATGACATTCAAATAAATAGTCTATGTCAATATAAATACACACATATATATCCTCATATAGATTTACTTATGTATTTAATAAAATAATAAAAAGTATTTATTCAATGTAAACACATTTGCTTAAACTTCAAGGCAGGTTTTAATGACACCATTTGGTTTAATTCAGGAAAAATATCAGCACCCTTTCTTAAAATCCATTCAAGTTCTTTAATTTCTAACCTGTTGTTTAAGTCCCAACCTCGTATATTCCTAAATACCTGGCCTATTACTCTAAACCTAAAACAATGTTCTAATTCACATTCAGTTATATGCTTAGCCAGGGTATTAGTGCTTATGTTTCTTTTAATATCAGATCTATGTTCTATAATGCTATCTTTTAGTTTTCTCACTGATTTTCCTATATAAAAATGTACATGCAGTGCATGTAACAAGATAAACTATATTAGTATAATTACAGGTAGCAGGATAGTAAAATTTGAAATCCTTCCCAGTTAATGGATGAACAAACACCTGATTTTTATCGATAACATCACAACACAAACAATTATAACATGAAATTGTTCCATGATATTTATATCTGTGTATATGCATATTACTATTAGTGTCTCTATAACATAATTTCTGTTTGAGGTTGGGACAATTATAATAAGAGAAACTCGGAACATCACCAATCAATAAGCGCAACATTGGAAGAGACCTAATGGTACACCAATTTTTACTTATAATCCTTTTTATTACTACAGCAGCTCTACTGAAAGTTGTAACGTATCGAATCTTAGTTTCACTAATCTGTCTGTCAGGGACTCTCGTGACTTCTTTAGTCCCAAAACTGGGTTTAGCAATAGTTGCCCTTAAGCACAAACCTTCATCAATTTCCTGATTCAAAATTCCTTCATCATAGCCCCTATCTATAAATTCCCACTAAAGATCATTCATCTGCTGGTAGCATTTATCCAGGTCAGTATTTAACCTACTTATGCGGATGAATTGACCTTTACTAATTCTCCTAAAAATATAAGGTGCATGCATGCTAGTACGATGCAAAAACTTGTTTCTATGTACTGGCTTTTTAAACACAATGGTGTTCAAATCGACACCACTGTATTCTGTAGAGATGTCCAAAAAATGTATGCTCTTAATTGAGCTAGACATTGTGAATTTCAAGAACTGGGTGCTTGAATTTAACTATGTCAAGAACATATCTAATTCTACTTTAGTTCCACACAAAATAAAGAAAAGGTCATCCACAAAACATTTAAAACATTTCACTTTAGAAGAAAACACTACTGGCACATTGCATACAAAGTCATTCTCCCATTTGTCAAGAACCAGATTAACATAGGTGTTGGCAATGGGAGTACCCATTGCACACCCAAAACCTAGTGATAAACCTTATTATCAAACACAAAAAAATTCTTATAGAGAACAAGCTCTAAAAGTTCACAAAGGGTTTCTGCATGTCTACCTGTGTTTCTTCCACTTCTACACAAAAACTCCCTAATAGCATACATGCCATAAGCATTTGGTATTATAGGGAATAAAGATTGGATGTCAAGAGTACCATCCAAAAATATTCCTGTTGCCTAGGGAAGAGCCAGTCATACAGATATCCAAGAAAATTATTCGTATCTTTAATATAACTTCTGACACACGGTAGGAACTTTGATAAAATATTCTGTAAATACATCAAAAATGGGCTCAGTAATCCACCCTCTGCTGGAGACTATCAGTCTCAGGGGGATTTTCAAGAGATATGTGGACCTTAAGTAATCCATATAATATAGGTATTTTCGGAAAAGGAACTTTAAAGTGGTTAAACATTTCTTTAATAATGTCATTCATAGCCTGCAAATCAAAAATAGCAACATTTATATTATTAATATGTCTATTGACCTCATTACTAACAACCTTAAAAGCATTTACATCAGCCAAAAAAATAGGCGTTACATCCAAATAATTGCTTTTTGTTCAGTAGTACAATAGCACCTCCCTTATTGACCTCTTTGATAATAATATCCTTGTTATCCATTAGCTTTTTTTAAAGACTCACATTCATAAACAGACAAATTAAAGTATTTACAAAATACATTTTTATCATATGCTTCTCTCATTTGTAACTCACACATATTGTGAAAAGCATGAATAACAGGGTAGCTGCTTGGTATGAAGGTGCTAGACCTTCTACATATATTGCCTCTGTTGGCATCAGACTGTTTAAAAATGAACTTTAAGTCCAAGTTCCAGGCGAACAGTTTTAAATCAATCAGTGAATTGCTTAAACCATCAACTGATGATGGAATAAACTTGAGACCTTTGCCAAGTAAAGAAATGTCCACTGCTGTCAAATGGACCTGCAATAAATTAATAACATTATTATGATTCACAGTACCTTTGTCCATCAGTGTTTCTGTGTATCTGAAAAGCTCTTGCTTCTCCACATTTTTTTGTGTGCTGAGCATCCTCTAGAACGTTTATGTTTTCTGACGACCACCACCTCTGGTAATTTCAAATGAACAACCTGTTGGAAATGAGAAAACAAAACGGTTTGTGGTGTGTTTCTTTCCTTATGTGCTAAAAAGATGCAGCCATTGAAGTGGAAGCCTAATTTTTATTCAGAAGTTCCGTAGCTGCCTGAATTAATTGGGCATCAGCCATATCAGCTTGAACAGGCATACTTTGAGGTGAATTTAAAGGCACAGCAACATTAACAAGCATATGAAGGGAATTTGGAGCAATAATTGTTTTATTCACTGAATTATTAACCTTGCCACTACATGAGATACTAACAGTCCGTTTTTCCTTCAGCCACATAAAAATATGGCCATTATTGTAATCATTAATATCATAATTCAATTTGTGTTTTTTGACCTTCTCTAAAGTGGAGTCAATCTTAGCCAATTTATCTGAAAGGCTATCATATTCAGTAACATGTTTAAGGAAGAAAGGAGAGGATGAAATAGCAGTTTCCAGTTCATCTATCTCATGGCATGTCAGCTTCTACTTTGACAAAAAAATCATTTATCAAAGTCATATAGTTTATACCCAATTGTAAATTAATTTCCTGCAATTTTTGCAACAGTGCTGGGTATAAGTTAGCGTATGATGGCATTCTTAGTATCCTAAGAACCCGGGGTACAATGCCAAGATCAATATATGCTAAAAAGCTGTATTTCTGCCATTGTAAGCTTTTATATTTTCTAACTTTCTTCTCAAGATTGTTAAACAGTTTTAGGAAATTATGTTCACCCTCATTTCATTTTAAATCAGGATCTCTAGATAACAGTACCTTATTGCTGGCTCCCAACAATGGGTTTAGCTGAACACTTAAGATGTCATTACGTTTCTGATTCATTCTTAAATTATTAAGTAATTCTACTAATGTAGTTTATCTTGCTACATGTACATCTTTTTATATAAGAAAATCAATAAGAAAACTAAAAGATAGGATTATAGAACATAGATCTGATATTAAAATAAACATAAACACTAATTCCTTGGATAAGCATATAACTAAATGTGGATTAGAACGTAGTTTTAGGTTTAGAGTAATAGACCAGGTATTTAGGAATATACGGGGTGAGGACTTAAGCAACAGGCTAGAAATTAAATAACTTGCATGGATTTTAAGAGTGGGTACTGTTATTTTTCCTGGATTAAACCAAATGGTGTCTTTAAAACTGCCTTGACGTTTAAGCAAATGTTTTTACTTTGAATAAATACTTTTTATTATTTTATTAAATACATAAGTAAATCTATATGAGGGTATACATGCGTGCATTTATATTAACATAAGTTATTTATTTGGATGTCATATATATAATGCTGTTACTTTCAGGAAATATTTTTCTTCTTAATTGATTAATTGTTAATTACTGGCTGTGTGTTTTTTATATATAAGGAAGGGGTGTTATTTGTATACACTGAGGAAGGGTTTTTACCTGAAAGCTTTGTTTTATTAAACAGCTTTTTGTTGCATTTGCATTGCTGAGTTCATATTTCTACTGTTATAATGTTCAAAGTTCTCATTTTTGGCAGTTGACAATTCTTTTTTTACAGACATATTTTGCTAAGTTAATATAGTCAATGAAAGAAAGAGTGCTTTTACATTTCCAATTCTTTGTGACTATTTTTCTTGCTATAGCCAAAATGGATCAAAGGAGAGGCACCTGCACCCTAGGAATGGAATCTGGAACTGGAGCATTAAATAAGATCAAGGAGTTAGAAATTATACAATTATCTATCCACAAAGCTTGGGCAAAATTTCTAAATTTAATCCATAAAGGAGTTACTATTTTGGAATCCAATATTATATGAAACCAATCTGTGTTAGAGACTTCATTACACCTCCAACAATTAATTGTTCCATAGGTATATATTAAAGCTGCTTTATGTGGAGTTAAAAAAGCTCTGTGAAGAAAATCCACATATATATTTCCCAAAAAAGAGAAGAAATAGATTTCCTGCAGATTTAAGAAGTAAGCATTTATCTTCATCAGAAAAGGCCTTTTCATTTACCTGAGTTGAATAATTCCAAAATAATGAATCTGTGGAACCAAACTCTTCTCTTACTATTTTATAAATTATTGATATATATGACTTATTTGAGTTACTATTGATTCTGAAAAAAAAGCTCAAGTACCTTTGGGATATGCTTTGTTTGACAATCCATGGAGATTCTGATTTTATCACTAACGTATTTTTACAAGATAGTATAGTCAACCAATTATTTTCTAAACAATATCTTTCAAGAAGATAATCTGTATTATGTGATGTATTTCAGATTAAGAATTGATGCCAAAAGATGAAATTTGCATCTCTAAGGTCTAGCATTTTGTTTATATAAGTTCCCAAACAATCTGCAGTATTTGATATAGGGAACAATAAAAACAATAATTTAACTATATAATTAAAATTCAGGAATCTTTTAAAATTTATAAGGATGTGGTTAGTGAAGGGAGAGGAATAGTATTTTTATCTTTTCGTTTAAACATAAGTCTTTCAAGATACAGTAAAATTTATTAGTTCCAAATTTAGAGAAAGATTCTACAACATAGCTGTTATTTATTAATCTTTCATGAATGGATTTCCATGTGGATTGGTGAGAGGAATTTAACCATAGAGATATTAAATTGAAAATTATGGATTTGGCATATAAACCTTAATCCACCTTCTTGACAACTTTTAACATGCCAGTCAAATTATATTCTTGGTTTGTTGGGGAATCAGAGAAAATAAAGAAGAGTAGAATTTAATTTGTTAAAAATGTTTAAGAGGAAGAATAATTAGTGATTATGAACAGAAAAGTATTTTTGGTAGGATTATCATTTTATTAAAGTCTATCTTCCATTGTAAAAAAAATCTTGTTCCAATTAATTATTTTAGTAACAGTGTCTATTAAATTACTATAATTTACTGCTATTGAGTGTTTCACAGTAGATTTAATTATAATTCCAAGATAATTAATTTGTGAATTGTCCCAAATAAAATCCTTATAGTTTCCTAAATACTTATTAACTTTTTATTAATAAATAAAGTTTTGTTTTATCATAGTTAAACATTAAACCTGATGCATTTTCAAAATAATTAATAGACTTAAATTTTCTATTGAAGCTTCACCATCACCACTCGTTATTAAAATGTCATCTGCAAACAACTGAATTTTACTGGAATAACTTTCATCTGTCGAGAATCCCTGAATTTTTGCTATTAGATTTAATAAAGTTTCAAAGGGTTCAATTGCTAGAGCAAATAATAGAGGTGACAAGGGACAGTCCTGTTTTGTAACTTTTAATATTTTGAAAGACCTAGAAAGAAAAGAGACAAAATTAATAAAAGAGAATGAGTTGCTATATAGATTAAATATAAGATTTACAAAATTTAGGGAAAATTCTAATTGTTTTGGTGCTTTGAACAAATAATTGCAACTGATATTATAATCAAATGTGTTATTTATATATGCAGACTTATTTTAGTTAGTTCTTGTTTGTTTTTATTAGCCAAATTTATTAATGTATTAAACATAGATTAGTTATAAGATTTATAAAATCTAGAGAAAATTCATATTAAGTGCTTTAATAGAATCAAAAGCCTTATTTATAGCTAGAATTATTATAGTTAGTTCTTGTTTGATTCTGTTAGCCAGATCCATTAACGTATTGATGCTAATTATATTATCCTAAACCTTTCTATGTATTATAAAACCAGTCTGATTATCATTTATTAATTCTGGCATAATAAGGTTCAGTCTTTGTGCAAGAACAGACATAAATATTTTATCATCAACATTTAGTAATGAAATAGGATAGTAGAAGAACATAACATAGGAGATATCAAGGAATATTTCTTATAGTTTATTAAACACTTATTAACTTTTTTTATTGATAAGCAAAGTTATATATGGTTGGTTGATATATGTTTAACTTGTTCAAAAACTTTTAATAGAATATTTAAATATTCTCTGTGAATAATTTGTATAATTTTGGGATTATACTATCAAAACCAGGGGCTTTATTTGGTTTAAGATTATTAATTTGAGCCTTTAACTCCTTAAAAGAGAATAACTTATCATTTTTGGAGTCATTGGTTATGTTGTTGATTTCTAAGTCTGCCTTGTTATTAATTTATTCATAATATTTCCTAAAGCATTCTAGTATGTCTTTTAAATCAGCCACTTTTTTTATTTTTATCACCTTGTTTGGAAATTATTTATTTAATACGATTAGTATTTTTTTTTCTTAGATCTAACAGCCAACCTGTGTAAGCTTTTGGAGTTTATTGAGTAAGATTGTAATTTTAATTTTTCCAGATTTATTGATATCATATGGTGAAATACATCAAGATATTTCTGATTTAATATTTTCAACTCAGGATTTGACGATTTGTCATAAGGTTTTAAATTAGGTCTCAGTGTATCTATATTAGACTGCAAATATATCAACTCCTTATCCCACTGTTTTTTTACATATGTGCCAAATTTGACTTCCTCCATATAGGTAAGCTTTTTAAAGAATCCCAGAGAATTACTTCTGAAACTTCTCTATTATTGTTAATTTCAATGTATTGATCTATTTCTTTTAGACACCATTCCTTAAAGTCTTTTAATTTTATGAAATAACAGGTATTGTCTGATAGTAAATCAAATTACTTGGCTTTAATATTAAAATAAATGTAATAGCATTGTGGTTAGGTAAAGGACATGAAGTTATCAATACAGCTTCACTTTTAGTAAATAAACTACTAGAAGTAGACACTTTATCAATGTTTGTCTGGGTACCAAATTTATACGAATAACCTGTAAAGTTAAGGGAGTTAGTTGATTTAATGTCATAGGTATCTCTCAAATGTTCAGAATTAATAAAATGATCTAAGTGTTTAACTACTGAGGATAGCTTAGGAACCTTTTCAGTAGTTAATCTTTACCAGAAAAAAATACCATTAAAATCTCCCTCAATAATCAATTTGACTTTTGTATATAAGGTTATAATATCCAAATATTTCTTAGCAACTTTTGCTCCAATTCCAGGTATCCAGTAAGAATTCTGAAAAGTAAAAGGTTTGTGTCAGTTTCTACTACTGCTAAACCCAACATGTCATTTTTATCTGAATAGGTATGTGATGATGTGAGGTACCATCTATGCAGACAAAGTAGGGCTGTGGATATGTAACATATGCCAACAAAGCTAGCAGGAGTTTTGTAAAGAATTATATGTCATTTGTATATCAAACTGATTTGTACAGATGCTTGTGTTGAAAATGTATTTGTAAAGCTGCTTGTGTTAAAAATGTACCAACAGTGAGTCCTGCTGGACAGAAAATAAATACACCTGTATGTCAGACTGTACTGTAACTGTTGAAATGAATATATCATAACAGAGGATACTGGAAGAGAAGAGGTTAATCTCAGTGCCCAGCTAACTTTGAAAAAATAGTCTGAAATTAAATTACCTAGTTTAGGCCATAGAGATTGTATCTTACAGTACTGATTGCAGCCAGAGATGAAATGTCTATGAAAACCAGGACTAGGAATCCTACTGTATTGTCCTTATGGGTGAACTAATTGCTACCCTGGAAGGGTGGAAGTTTTGAAATGGTTTTATATCTTCCAGGTGTTATAACACATCTCAGCAAAGCTCTCTATATGTGTATGATAACATATATGTTCTAAATTCTGATTCAATTTCTAGCAAAATGGGTAATGTGGGAACCAGAGTCAGATGACCAGATGTATGTGATGTCATTCTGTAATTCAGCACTGAAACAATGTTTTAATACTAGATGAGACAGAAGTCTCAGGGCAGTCTGTTTTTGGAACTGACAAGACCACATATTCACTTCATCTTGCCTTGCTTTATTAAGTAAGTGGGAAACAGTAATTCTTTAGATAAGTCAGGAAAATATAGTGAGATTAATTAAGTACTTTTTTCTGTATGTGTGTGACTCTATCCAGCTGTGTTATTTTTAATATTTTCTATGATTGAAACTCTGTTTATTGCAACTAGATCGTTAGTATTTTCATGTTCTTTTATTATTTATTATTAAATATATTTAAAATTTTCACTGTGGCTGGTCTTTTAGAGAGTACTTTAACCTTTGAGAGTACTTATATTTATTTGGTGACACTATGGCCACTCATGAAAAACCTTCCTGCATTAGTCAAACACTGCCATTTGTATTAGTATTAATTATGTTCAATATAATTGGGTACCCTTGTAAGAGCCCTAGAGTAGTTGGCTTTAGAGTATTGTGATGGTAGGACCTACCTTACGGTCTGAGCAGAAGGGGGCAAAGCTGTTAAATATGTGCCTGCCTTTCCCAGGTGTGTGTGTGTGTGTGTGTGTGTGTGTGTGTGTGTGTGTGTGTGTGTGTGTGTGTGTGTGTGTGAAAGTCAAACCTCAAAGAGTGTGTGTGTCAGCTATGTCAGCTACTTGGAACAGGGATACAGCACACTGGTTTCACAGAGATTATTGGAGAACTTGGCTTCGAACCCTGGCTAAGCAATGCTATAGCTGTGCTAGTGGGGATTCTTACTAGGGATATGGGGAAAGAGAGAGGAACCAGCCTTTGAACTGACTGTGCTGCTTGTGTGCTCTTAAGGGAAATTGTGCTTGATTGTGCTTGATGCAGACAGCTGGCTCTGGAGATACTATCTGTGTACCTATTATTCTCTCAGTGAACGTTCCCCACGGGTGGCAGTGGTGAGGATTGAGGCTCCTTGATTACTGGCCCAGAGGTGGAGGGTCATCACACTATGCATGAGAGTAAATATACAAACGAGTGAGTGTTTTTAA
Source organism: Protopterus annectens (assembly GCF_019279795.1). Classification (NCBI taxonomy): domain Eukaryota; kingdom Metazoa; phylum Chordata; order Ceratodontiformes; family Protopteridae; genus Protopterus; species Protopterus annectens. The sequence continues at coordinate 1,026,358,434 of NC_056729.1, forward strand.
GTGAATGATTGTTTGTATTATGAATGTATGTATGTTATAATCAATATATCTGGTACTTGGAATATACATTTATCATCTAACTGTATGGGAAGCATTCTCTTATGATTATATTTTAAGTATCATGTACTTAAAAATTTGCTTATAGTAATTTTCATTGCCATATTCTGAAATGTGCTGATCAAGTTTTTGTATTCATCATATCAATCGGAGATGAAAAATGCTTGAAATAATTTAAAAGTCAGTTTAGTATAAAAATAAAATTACACATTTCACTAACTAATGCAGAGCATTTTGAAGAGTTAAATCTAATCATTAATATTATTTTCCAATAGTAAGTGAAGTAACTCTGAGTAATTAAAGCAAGAGATGTTGAGCGGCTTAAGATATTTTAAGCATCTTCTCTTCTAAACTGTTTCACATGGCACAGAAAACAACAACTTACATTAAAGTATAAGTTCAGTAATGTATATAAATGATGTTATATGCAAATTAATATCTATATAGATGTCAAATAAATATATTCATCTCACAGCAAGTTTCTAATCACTATTAATAGTTTCCACTCACATCTGTAAAAATAATTTTGTATAAAACAATTTTATTGCAACTAGTGTGCAGAGGTGTGAACCATATGTGATCCCATATAAGATATGCTAGCTTTCTGCATGCTTGTTTTCATTTGAATTTTAGTAGTGAAGTGTTCCCTGTGTTTAACCTTACAGTTTTGTTGCATTGCATAGCTCTTTTGGGCATCACATCAGGTATCTGATTCCACAATTGCATTTCGAGGAAAGCATTAGGGCAACTGTATACTGAAGTAATACTAAAGGTTATGGGGGTATTTCATTTTTGTAGGCAGTTGGTTATACCTTGTGTAAACACATCTGTAGACCCCTTAATTATGAATAGGCAAGTGTGGTCTGTGGAAGTATATATATTTCAATTTGAGTGTGTTTTTGCATGTGGACATCCTTATGTATATAGAATTGCAATGTAACATCATTTACTTAAGTACAGATAATTAATCTGTATCTTACCAACTTTCAGATGATTAATAGCTCTCATATGTCATTCTCTATTTACTATGCTATGAGCTTCATTCATGCTATGCATTTGTAAGTATTCTGTATTTCATCAATAGTCTTGATGCTTAACTACCTCTGTGTATTATATCTCAGGTCTTCCATTATCTGTAGGTCACCCATGGTCTATGTGTTTGTTATATTTTTTATGAGATTAGACCTTTAGGTGTGCCACTGTCTGCTGCAATAAGTAAAGTGGTTATTTTACTTATTAGATCTTACTTCATTAAACCATCTATTCTTGTGAAGAATTTGTATCCCAAGGGAACCCAGGTAGAAAATACCAGATAGTCCTTAAGCAATGCAAAATTTTGAAAATATCAGAAATGTAAGGCATAGTTAGCAAAGAAGTTAATGGTTTGTACTTGCATAAAAGAAATGTGATATGACACTATATATTAGGCCACTGACAATAATGGATTAGTTAATAAAGTAACCATTTAAAATATCAGGACTCACAATGCCAAGTCCTGAAATGTTTAGACTAAATAACCAAAAATCCAATCTGGCAGTGTGTAAATATTTGTGTGTAAAATATAACAGGTAGCATGTTATAGAACCAGAGAAACTGTAGTGGAAATTCCATTACTATACTAGGTACTTCTTTATTTATCAGAAGCATTCTGCATAGCAGTAACTGTCTAATTCATTATTATTAAAGTTATATTAGTTTTTTCAGCTTCTTTCATGACACATTAAAACCAGTAATATTGTTTTTAACAAGCATTTTCATCACTATAAATGACATATTGCTCTGTACTGTGATGATCTGCTGCATAAGTATATTATAGTTTCACTGAACTATAATTAGGATGACCACAAGATGCCATTAAACAGAGACTGGTACCAGGTGTCTTTAAGTCTGCAGATGCCTTCTTTTTCTTCCTCCCACTGCATTCTTTTTTCCTTTTCTTCTTCACATTATTCTACTTTTTAAAAGATAATGAGGATAAAAAATACATGGCTATGTCTTAAAATGAACTAGATTAATTTTAAATGTTCTATTTGTTTTGTTTCTGTTGCTCGTTTTAAGATTCTAAAAGTTCACGTCCTGTAAATGAGGGCTAAAGTTCAAAATGCATTTCCTGCAGCACAGGCAGCTTGAACGTGGAATCTAGACTGTTATAAGTTGAAAAACAGCTTGAGGTATGTGAAAAAAAAATCAATCTAAAGTAATCTCACTAACACTAGGTGGGAAAAGGGACTGAAAAGAAGCAGTTACTGTAAAAAACAGTCAATAACATCTCTAATTCTTTGAATAAGAGCCCAAGTAATGAACAAACACTACACAAGTTAAACCTATTAAAAGAAAGTGAAGTAATGTATATAAATGATTTTCATGCAGCCAAAACCACTCAACACAACACCCACTGCACATAGATAAAGCTTATCACATACAACCCCATTCACCAATAGCATAAAAAAAAAAAAAAACAGATTACTTGAAATTATGTATAGAAAGTATATATAAATTTAGTGGATTAGATAAACATGTTAATATGCACCCCCATATACATACTACTCTCTATGTTATGAAATAATGTTTGAGAGGGTTTAAATAAAATAATATATATATATATATATATATATATATATATATATATATATATATATATATATATATATATATAGGTTCATAGATTCATAGGTAGGTACTATGCTATTTCACCGCCCCCTTAGATTAGTTCCCCGTGCCTCTGTCCAGCAGGGCCATTGAAGTGATCCCTGGAGTAAACTTTCTGTTTTCTATCCACTCGTCAAGGTTTCTCTTGAAGAGGGTTCGCGAGGAGCTCTGCCTAATTTAGACTGGAATCTTGTTCCAGAGCATAGGAAGTTTCTGGGACAGGAATCTATCCTTCCAGCACATCCTATTTATTGTTGTGGTGAGGTTTAGATCCCTGGACCATGTGGCTTGAGGGGATATGGTTTTCTTTAGGTGGAGCATGTCCATCAATTCTGGCAGAGATCACGTCTGAGTAGGTGGTATGCAACCGAGTACAGCTGGGGTTTCTTCAGTCGAGCTGCATAGGGCATCTGCTTGAGACCAGTGATCCTCTTGGTGAGGTACTTCTGTGGTCTTTCCAGTTGTTGCAGGTGTCTTGTAAGGTATATCCCAAATGGGGCATTGTACTTTATGATGAGTCTGATGAGTGATGGATAGAGGGGCCCAATGACCTCTTTCAATCTGGATGCAAACTCTTTTGTGATTAGGTGGGCCACATAGAAGGATTTTCTAACCACTTTGGCAATGTGATTATTAAAGGAGAGGTTACTATCTACTTGGGTCCCCAGATCCCTTATTATGCCTTCCGTATTTAGGGGGCTACCACCTATGTGATAGTTTGTGGGTACTTTGTTTTTTCCAAGGGGGATGACTATGCACTTTTTGGTATTTAGCTTGAGGCCATGGTTTTGACACTAGGTATCTGTCTCAGTGAGACCCTTTTGGAGGATGTCTGTGTCAGCCAGAGAGTCAATTATAGCCCCTAGTTTGCAGTCGTCTGTGAACTTGGTCAGCCATAGTCCTCTTTTGCTTGCCTGTACCTCTGAGAATTATTTGCCAAACAGGAGGTGTCCTAGGACTGAGCCCTGGGGAACGCTACTTTTAACTGGTTTAGAGTCAGACCTAGCTCCTGCAACCCTTACCATGTGGGTTCTGTCCATGAGCCAGTTGGCAACCCATCTCGTGACATAGGGGTTTATGTTCAGGCTGGTGAGCTTGTCTATAATACCTGAGTGGGGAATGCTGTCAAAGGCCTTTGTGAGGTCTAGGTAGACTGTGTGGACTACCTTTCCCTTGTCTATAGCCTTGGTAACTGTCTCAAAGATGTCCACCAGGTTTAGGAGGCATGATCTGCCCTTAACAAAGCCAAACTGGGTAGGGTCCAGTGTTTGGAGGTTCCCAATGTCTCTGTTAATGAGATCCATGATGATACTCTCCATAGCTTTGCAGACCAAGCTAGTCAGGCTTATAGGGCAATAGTTCCAGGGGTTCGTTGTGGCTCCACCTTTGTGGAGCAGATTAACCATTGCTGTGTGCCACTCTGTGGGCACATAGCCTGTGGAGAGGCTGAGTTTAAACAGTGTGTTTAGGTGAGGGGTTAGTTCATCTTAGAGCTCGTGTAAGACGCAGCCAGGGACATCGTCCGGTCCCATTGATGCTGTGTCTTTGGCTTTGGAGAGGGCTGTTTTAACCTGAGTGTCTGTGATTTCAGGGGCACTACATTCTTCTGGTATAGTTATGGGCCCTTTTGGGGGTGAGAGGGGGGTGAAGTTTGCACTGAACCAGTCTGCCAGGATGTTGGCTATATCGGTCAATTCAGTGTATTTTGTGCCATTCTGCATTAACTCCACGCAGATCTGAGAATTGCCACTTAGATTCTTGACATAGCTAAAGAATGCCTTGTGGTTATCTTTGGAGTCCATGGCAATTTTTCTTCCAAAGCTACCCTTGGATAATTTTATGAGGGAAAGTAGTTTCTTGCTGATACTGATCAGGGATGTCTTCCATTTTGGGATTTTACTCTTTTCTGTACTAGTTTCCTCCTTCTGTTGTATAGCTTGTTTATGACAGGGGTCCACCAGACTGGTTTCCTTTTCTTGGAGGAGTGAGTCTTGGTTTTGTTTGGGATAGCACGATCCATGCATTCTTGTAGGTGCCCGTAGAGTGCATTAGTAAAGGATTTTGCAGCTTGGACAGCATTATCCTTTAGCATGGGGGCTTTGAAACTTCCCACCTCGGTCTTAAGTAACGTGAAGTTTGCTTTTGAAAAGTTTTTCACAGTGGTTTCTTTGACCAGGGGTGGTGGCGGAATGTGGATATCCAGAGAGATTAGTTTATGGTCAGATCTAACCAACGAGGGGTTGACGTCTGGTGTGGAACACCAGTCACCCTTGTTAGTGATGACCAGGTCCAATATGTTGTCACCTCTGGTGGGGGTGTTGACCAGTTGATCCAAGGTGTTTGAGTTTATAAATTCTAGGAAATGTTGGGCAAGGAAGTTTGTACTTGAGTAGTTCTCCCAGTTAATGTTTGGGTAATTGAAATCACCCAATATCAGGGTGTTTGGTAGGACCTTTATGTTTCCCAGTGTTTAGGACCTTTATGTTTCCCAGTGTTTCCAGGAATGCGGAGTGGTGGTCCTGGGGCATGGTGGGTGATCTGTAGCAAGCTAGAATTTGAATAGCAGTTTTGCCCGTTGTTAGTATATATATATATATATATATATATATATATATATATATACATACATACAGTTTTGCCCATTGTATATATATATATATATATATATATATATATATATATATATATATATATATATATATATATAGATACACACATACATACACACTATCTCAGATACTGTCAGTATATCCCCACTACATACACACTACTCTATGTTTCAAAATGTTAGAGAGAATTAAAATAAAATAATAAATTGACTTAAGTAATAATAATAACATATATACACTATTTCAGATACTATAGAAAAGGTATTTTACTAAAGTATATATTTTCTGTTTGTTTTATCTTGTATTTGATGATGAACTGTAATAAATGACCAAACTGAGTACCTGTGAGAAAGCTGTTTAGGCAAAATAAAAAATGAGAACAACATTGCTTTTCCTTATTTTACTATTTTTGTCCTTCAAAGACCAGCCATTTTTTGTTGTTTGTCTCTTTAAGATGACAAGAGTCCAATCCATATTTTCCTGATTGATGGAAAAGTTTCTTTTTCTGAAAAAAAGTCCACCGCATCTAATAGAGAATTAAAAGTTTTCTGACCTTTTGGTAAAAAGATCATAATTCTGGCTGGAAAGATTAGTCCTGTTTTAATGTTTAGCTTCTTTAAATCTTTTATGAATGGAATACATGCCTTCCTTTTGGCCATAACAGATGAAGTATAGTCATTGTCAAACCTGATAGTGTTGTTATTTATTTTTATTGGATAATTAGCCCAAGCAGTCTTCAGTACCAGAAATTTTACAATAATAGATCTGGGGACCAAAGGATTGTTTTTTTTTTTCAGAGAAGAAGTTGAAAGAGATCTATGGGCTCTCGCAATACCAAAAGAGAGAGCTTCTTGTAGATTTAAAATTTTAGGCATCCAGTTAGTTAAAAATTGCAACATATTGTCTCCTTCCTTTTCTGATATTCCATATATCCTAATATTATTTCTTCTAGATTCACTTTCTATGTCCTTGTGTTTTTCCATAAGCAAAGTATTTTGTTTTAACAGGAATTCTGTGTGATTCTTACTCTCTGCTATTATGCTAAGTTTATTTAATGTGTCTTCAATTGCTGAGATCTGAACAGATTGTTGTTTTATGATCTCCTTTAACATTTCTGTTTGTTTCTTAAAATCTTCTTTAAATTTGTCTGTTTTGATCTCAAGTTTATCAAATTTAATAGAAAGCTCCTGGATGCTGCCCAGTATAGAGTGTAGTTTCTTTTTTACTGGGTTCTCCTGAGAGTTCACTTTTGAGTGGCTCATTCTGTCACAACAGTTAATAAAAGTTCTGACAGGAAAGAAATCAAAGAAAAATATAAAAACTTGATTTTTCTTTCAAATAATTGTCCACATTTGTTTAAAAGACTAAAAAGTTATAAGAAAATAAGTTTTTGTTAAGTTTGTGTAATAAAATCCTGTCAGAAAAAAAAGAAAATATAACAGATCTAAGACTTTGTGCTTTTAGTAGTTTGCCATCTTGGCCATGCCCCTAGAGCAATTTATTTCTGACAAAACATGTATCAAGGAAACATATGACACTCATGGTAGTATGGTAATTTCACTAATAGAACTCTATTAAATAGACTCATTTATAATTTAACACATGAGCACAATACATATGCACAGAATGAGTATAATGGTTTCACTCATGGTTGTGCTTATACATTTATAGCTTTGCGATGAATAGCTCTCAAGTGTTCATATTTTTGTCTCATATGTTGGTTTTTACCTCATAAAATTTGCATTTTTTTTTGTAAATCACAAAGGACTGAAGTCACCAAATTATGACATATAGTGGAGATTTAGACTTCATATACTTCAGAAAATACATGCTAACACAAATCCTGTTATTCTACCAATGCTATAAGTATATAAGAGCAATATTTAAAATCTGTCCCTATTTGTTGGCCTTCATCCCCCATTATTTTAGGCTTTGTCTAGATTACTTGGGCTAAGATGTTGAGATGTATGTTGTGATATAACCTAATATTATACAATGGAAATAGGTACTGGCAGTTGAAATAGACAAGACGTGTCACAAAAGGAAACGCAACTTGTCTATTAATGGATTTTATAATAATGTCAGTGGTTTATACTGTGTCTGTTGTGCAGACTTGAGAGCATAACAAGTAGGAGCAATCTTTGTGTCTTTAATGGATGTCAGATTTCAGGATCTGAGAAATGCCATTCTTCATTAAAATATTACTTCTGCTTATAGTCCTGTGACTACCTAATGCTAAGATTACAAAATAGATTTTAACGCGTGGTTTATTAATTATGCTTATGCAAATGTATTGAGGATATTATTTATATACAGTGATTGTGTAATACTAGCTGCATTTCTTTCTATTTTAACACATGCAGTGTATTGACTTTTTCCAAAATCATAAATATATAACAGCATAAAGCTTAAATATAACAACAACAATGAAACTTATATAAGGTGATAGACTTATTTGTCACTTTAAATCACAACTCATTGATAAAATCAATCTAACTGTATCTTATCTAATGATATTCTTCAATGCATTTGCCACTGATAACTTTCATATTAAGGAAAGTATGCATTTTTGATTACTGGTATGAGTTTTTGTGAAGATTTATAAGTAATTTTGCAGTTTGCCTTATTACAATGCACTGTACATGGATGCTGTGATTGACATCATACTGCACATGAGGATCATCATGACATCGTCCTTGACCTACACCATTCCCATGTACTAATGACGTTTTTCACATATACCCTGTAGTAATCTCTCCCTGAGTCTTTCTGTTATTGGCTAGACCCTGAACAATGTCATAGCACATCTTCTGCTGGCAGCCAAGGTCTTTCATGTCTCTGGTGCTAGAGGTGATGAATGCTTTCTCCTGGCACCCCCTTTGTACAGGTGTCACGGTGGATACTGCTAATTCTGAAATGGCAGGGTCTTCTCAAATGTGCTGCTGTGTTTCACAAGACACTTGTGTCAAGCTACATGGTGTCAGCCTCTTCAAGTTGCAATGCTATTTCATCACTGTGGGTAGGAGGTCCTGTCCATATACTTTGAGGCTGTGTGCCATGTCTTTATGTTGTGTTATGAAAATGAGAGTTATGGCATTATGGTCAACAGCTAATGTGCTGTCAACTTCAGTTTGTTGTGCTGCTGCAGTGGATGTGTTTGGTTCTTGTGATAAACCTACGAAAGAATAATTGATAATATGTTTATACCCTGAAAACCACAAACTATTTATAAACACATGATGCAGACACTTACCATGTAGACATTGTGAACATTCTTGAATGACTAACAGAGATGAGGGTGTATCTAGAGAGGAAATATGTAATGGGTTATAGTTACACAGCTATCTTTGGCAGTATATGCCACCTATGCATGAATTGTTTGTGTGCGCCACTCTTTGGCTGTTGCAGTGGTATGAAAGCACACATATAGTACAGTTGTGTACACTTACCATAAATGTAGATGTTCGAGTGTATTCACTGTTGCAGTCATTACATTTGGGAAATCTGCTGGCAGGTTGCCCTCAGTCGGCCTGAATTCAAAAGTCTTGGGTTCTGCATTGGTTGCTGTCTCCTCTTCCACGACGTCAGGTCATCAGGGGTATAAAACATGCAACCGACACCATTTTCTTTAGTTTTTCTTGCCCTCGATGTCAGGTGCCCCCAAAAAGGTAGCAAATATGTATATATATATATATATATATATATATATATATATATATATATATATATACATGCATCAATATAAACTTTACCTTCATCTACAAGCAAATATACCACATAGGTTGTAGAAGATAGAGAAGGAAAGATAAACTCCAGAATGACAGGGGGATGGCGGGAGGGTAACTTGGACTACAACAGTGAATACACTCGAACATCTACATTTATGGTAAGTGTACACAACTGTACTATGTTCTTCGTGTTTCACTGTTGCAGTCATTACATTTGGGTAGAATCCCAAAGCTATGGTTGGGAGGCTGGAGCTAAACAGCATTAGGAGCGGCTATAAGGCCCTGCAGAACTGTAGTGGCAAAGCCTGCCCTGGACTTAGAGTAGAGAGGCAAATGAAAATGCTTTGTAAAGGTGTGAAAAGAACTCCAAGTAGCAGCCTCTAGAATGTCTTTGGTTGGTACTCCTCTGACAAAAAGGCTGCTGAAGTAGTGGAATGAGACCTAATGTCCTTGGGCACAAGTTTACCATGGTGTTAGTAGCAGAAAAGGATGCAGTGGCTTATCCACTTTGAAATTGTCTGCTTTGAAATAGCCTTTCCTTCTGATCCTGCAGCATATGACACTAGTAATTGCTCAGTTTTTCTTAGAGCTTTAGTCCTACTCAAGTAGAATCTTAGCTGTCTGTGTACATCCAAGGAATGCAGAATTCTCTCCCCCTTGTTCTGCGGATTTGGATAAAAGGTTGGCAGTTGAATTGTTTGGTTAAGAGCCACATTGGAAACCACCTTAGGCATAAATGTAGGATTTGTCCTCAAGACACCCTGTCTGGGTAAAATATGATAAAAGGCTCTACAGCCATAAGGGCCTGTAGCTCTGAAACTCTTCTTGCTGAAGTAATTGCTAGTAGCAGAGCTGTTTTCCATGATAAGAACTTTATATCAGCGGTAGCAGCTGGTTCATATGGGGGCAAGGTGAGCTTTTCCAACACATAACTGAGGTCCCATGCAGGTAATTGTGATCTTCTAGGAAGCCTTAAATTTTTGGCTCCTCTAAGATACTGCTTTAGTAAAGGATGAGAGAAGATTGGTGGCTCTGTATTGTAATGAGCTGAAATGGCAGAGGCATGGATTTTAATTGATGAGAAAGATAGGCCTTTGTCAAGCATCACAGTTAAGTATTGTAATATCTGAGGAATATTTGGTTCTGCTGTATCAGTTCCTTGTGCTTGATTCCAAGCACAGAATCTCTTCCATTTGTCAGCATAAGATTTTCTAGTACTAGGCCTTCTGGCTTCCAAAATGACATCCATCGCAGCTTTACTGAGAGGTGTTGTTTGTATAACTACATGATCAGCCATGCTGCCAGGTTCAGTGTCTATAGTTGATTGTGCAGGATCTGATTGTTTTGCTGGGACAGTAGTTGAGGTCTTTGAGGTAAGGTCCAAGCTGGGTATTGAGACAAGTTTCTTAGTATTGGGTACCAGTATTGGCGGGGCCAGTCCATGGCAATTAGTATCATCCTTGGTTTCTCTTGTCTGACTTTTAGGAGGACCTTGGGGAGAAGAGGCAGAGGAGGAACGGCGTAAATTGATAGGTTTTTCCAACTGAAGGATAGGTCGTACACTTTCCATGTTTGTCTGTGATAAGTCCTTGTGCAGAATCTTTTTAATTGATAATTTTGAGGAGAGGCAAATAGATGTATGTCTGGGCTCCCCCATTTCTCTGTTATCATGCTGATGACTTGTGGATTTCGTTTCCACTCTTGAGAATCCATAAGGTTTCTGCTTAAATCATCTGCCAGAGTATTTTGCTTTTCTGGCAGGAATTGAGCTTGAAGATGCATTTGGTAGGCCAAAGCTGTGCCATGGCTAATCTGCAAAGGGGGTATGAGTGTGTGCCCCCTTGCTTGTTTATATACCACATGACCGTGGTGTTGTCCGTCTTTATCATTAGTTGTCCTGGATGAAGTAAGTCCTTGAAGGCTGTTAGGGCATTCTGAACAGCTAGCATCTCTTTCTGGTTGATATGTAGATGCATTTGTTTTGGGGTCCATATGCCCTGAATGCAGCTTCCTGCCATGTGGGCCCCCAGGCATAATCTGATGCATCTGTTGTTATGGTTTGGCTGGCAGGGGGTAGAGTGAAGGCCTGTCCCATGTTTTGGTGACATGCCTTTGCCCACCATAGAAACTCCTGTTGTAGGCAGGGAACGAGAGGAATCATTGCTTCCAGACTCTGAGAATGTTGACTCCATAAACGTTTTAGGTACCATTGAAGTTTCCTCATATGCAGTCTTGCATATGGAATCAGTAGGATGCAGGATGCCATGAAGCCCAGAGCCTGCAGAATTTGTCTTGCAGATAACTGGGTTTTTGTTGCCATCAGTTTGAAGTAAGTAGTCAGTTGCCTTTGCTTGTCTGGCGTGAGGTAATCCATCTGGGCAGCTGTATTCAAGCTTGCACCCAGGAATGTTATCTTTTGAGAGGGTACCAGTTGTTATTTCTTTTCGTTTATTGTGTACACTAGGCATGTTAGAAGCCTTTTCACAAATGCCAGGTGTCAAAGAAGAGTGTCCTTGTTCTCTGCTTGAATGAGACAGTCGTCCAAGTAAGGGTATATTTGTATACTTCTTTGTCGGCAAAATGCAATTACTGGTGCCAGGCACTTTGTAAAGACCCTGGGCACAGTAGATAAGCCAAAGGGCAGTGCAGAGAATTGGTAATGCATTAAGCCAGCCTTGAATCTGAGGTATCTTCTGCACGAATGTTTTATTGGGATATTCAGGTATGCCTCTTTTAGGTCTAATGTCGCCAGCCAAGCATTCTTGCCCAGCATAGGCAGAAGCTGCTGCAAAGTCAGCATTTTGAATTTTGGACTGTCCAGGTATGTGTTCAAAATCGATAAATCTAGTATTGACCACCAGGTCTTGTCCTTACTGGGTACCAAAAACCATCGAGTAAAAACCTTGTCTTTTTTCCTGTTCTGGTACTGTCTGAATGGCCCCCATATCCATGAGGGACGTAACCTGTTTCCGTGCCTCTGCCCACTGATTTTTTTAGCAGATCTGGCCAACCATTTGCCATTGGTAGAGTGTGGAAATGGAATCTGTATCCCTGTGATACTATGTTTAGTACTCACTTATCCTGGGTTATTAACTGCCAGTTTTGAGCAAAAAGTGCTAATTTTCCCCTTAAGGGTGCTGCCAAAAGATAAGTGCTTGGTGTAGGCAGAGGGAAGTCATTGGGACTGTTTTCTGTAGATTTGCAGTTTATCTCCTCCAGATTTGGGGGTAGAAGCAACCCATTGCTTTGACCTGTATGAATCTTGCTCCTGGTATCTGGAACCCTTAGGGCATCTGGATTTGCCCCATTTGAGCTCTGTCTGACACAGGAAAGGACCAATTTTTTGTAGGCCAGTGTCTACTGAATCTTGGTGGCTGCACTTGTAAGAAGTCTTTAACAGTTTTTATAGACTTAGCTTTGTCTTCCATTTTCTTTAAAACCTCTTCTGCCTTAATACCAAACAGAGTATCATGCTGTAAAGGTGCATCTAGCAATTTAGCTTTAACATGATCAGGCAAATTTTGTTCTTTTAGCCAGGCATGCCTCCTAATCACAGATCCAGTAACTGCGGCCCTGCAGGAGTCCTCTAAGGAATCAAAACCACATTGCAAAGTATGCTTTCCAACCTGTTCAGCTGCATGCAATAATTCCTGCAATTCTTTATTTTCTGCACATTCAGAAATCAACATCATTTTCTGTTCCAGCAATCCCATAACATGTTGTTGATACTTAAGCATATGAAATTGACAGTTTAAGGCCCTGATTGCCAAGGTTGCAGATGTATAAACCTTTTTTCCCCATCTGTCCAGTGCCCTTGAATCTCTGTGAGAGGGGGTAGGATTTTTTGCTGTTGAGGCCTTAACTCCCTTTGGACCCTGTGAAATAGTTTCAGGATCAGCAGCAGGGTTTCTAAATAAACATTTATGTGAGTCAGGGACCCTGTAATATCTGTCAGGCTTACTGGGAGCCGGAGGTAAGGAGTCAGGGGTCAAGCTTGACTCCAGAAACACATCATCCACAATGTCTAAAACAGGGGGAATGGCTAAAGGCCTGTGCTGAGGGAGCAAAATGAAATCCCTGAGCCTCTTTTTTGATTCTGAGAAATCTTTACTCTCCCAGTGAAAATGCTCCCTCCAAGTATGCAAGGTTTCTCCAAAAGAATAATCCTCCGGAGGAGATGCAGATGGTATAGACTCCTCTGCATCAGAATCCTCATAGGGAGGTATAGATAATTCCTGATCAGAAGAGGAATCAGAAGAAATAGAAACCTGATCTGAAGATTCATAATCAGTGTCTTGCCTAGGCCTCTTATCTGGAGGGGGATGGGTACCCCTGATCAAGGTAATAAGGTCTTCAGCCATTTTGATCATCTGTTTTTTAGGCATAGAGGCCTGTGCACGTGGCTCATGCATCGTTTTTTTAGATTTAGAAGTTGCTTTTGTCTTTGGATTTGCAACTGTCGTCGGTTTGATATACAAATGTTGAGGTCTGAATACACCCTCAGAAGCCGGTGCCTGCTCAGCGGCTCCGGATCCATCTGAGGGATATACATCTGTCGGTCCAATACCTTGAGTATCTTTTGGCATGCCGGACTCCACATGGGTGTCAGTAGAGGCCTGCGACTTGAAGGTAGCGGGTATCAGGGGCTGCGAAAGCACCTCACTGAGTACCAGCGAACCAGCGACTGGCTTAGAAGCTTCGTCATCGGTTTTGGATCTCGACTGCCTTTCTCTGTCCTTTTCTTTGCATTTTTTGTGTACTCCGGTAGTCGGATTGCTATCCAATGACATTTCTGGGTAATTAAATCTGTTTCCAGAATACTTAGAGGCAAAGATATACCGATGCTTAATAGTGCGTTGGTTAAATCTAGCACAAAACCGACAGCCAGGCACGTTGTGATCAGGGCCTAGGCAAGGAATACAGTATAAATGGAAATCCTTATGAGGTGTTTGCTTCCCACATGTAATACAATTATTAACTTTTTCTGACATCGGTATGGAGCAAGAAAAAAGTTTCCCCAATGGGGTACTTGGCTTTAGTGAAGACTTCGGTTCTGAAACTCAAACTCGAATATTTCAGTAGTTGGCCGACCAGCACTTGCGAAATGCTTCTGCTTCGGGCACCGCGCGGCAAGGAAGACTAAAGAAAATGGCATCGGCTGCATGTTTTATACCCCTGACAACCTGACGTCATGGAAGAGGAGACAACAACTGATGCAGGACCCAAGACTTTGGAATTCAGGCTGACTGAGGGCAACCTGCCAGCAGATTACCCAAATGTAATGACTGCAACAGTGAAACACGAAGAACATCCACACCTCCTTTGATGATTCCTGTGCATCATTATCATCCTCATCCACATCATGCTTATCACCCCTTATGGATAAAAGGTACTCCTCATCTGGTATTTATGGCTGGGTTGTGGAAGGGCTCCCTCTTGTGCTATTGTGGGCAATTGCATTCTGCCTCAATTTTGTTCTTCAATGTCCCAGTAGGTCACTTGCTGTTATCCTACACTATACCAATGTGCAATTCCTTCCCACAAAAGCATCAATGGCAGCCACTACTTTATTCCATGCCTTAGCTCTCTGTCTGTCTTGATCTCCCTTTCCCAAACAGATGTTTCCCATATGTACAGACAGCAGCCATTAGAAAGTGGCAGAACTCTCAACCATTCCGAATTACTCAGTTTTTACCGAGTCTTGGGGTCCAAATGAAGGGGTGCCACGATTCCCAAGTGGCACCCCTTCATTTCCGATTTTTTTGCTTTTTTTTAAAAATGTTCGCGATGACGTCAGCTCCATCAGGCTACCAGCCAGTCGGAATTGAGCTCAAGGAGCTCACATCATCATTTCCAGCTGGCTGAATTGAACTGCAAGCCGGCATGAATGGGGAACAGCAGAGGAACTTGTGTGCAACTGTGTGCAGGCCAGGAAGCTGAAACAGCAGAGTTTGCAAGCAGTGGAACAGGAACTACTCAGGGCAGAGTTTGTGAGCAGATCAGGGATTAATGGCAGGAAGCAATGACAGAGGAATGGGAGCTACTCAGCGTAAGCTGGAACCACTCGTTATTCAGGGTAAGCTTGGTGTGTGTGTGTGTGTGTGTGTGTGTGTGTGTAAATGCCCCCATATAATACACTTGGTGGCTAGAGGTATTTAGGCTCAAACCCTGTACCTTTGGTACAGGGTAAAAAGAGCCTACTATCCCTAGCCACCACCATTTATGAGTGAGTTGAGAGCTATGATGAGAAGTGAGAACATTTTTTTTCTGCTAAAAGTTGTAAGTTATGCTCTGAGCTTTGTCCAGATTTTTTTGTACTAAGAGTTGAGAGAGCTATGATGAGAAGTAAGAACATTTTTTGTGCTAAGAGTTTAGAGCTATGATGAGAAGTGAGAACACAATTTGTATTCCCCCATTATTGTTTTTGTGCTAACAGTTCAGTGATATGGTGAGTGAGAAGTGAGAACTGAATTTGTATTCACCCATTATTGGCTTTGTTGTTTGTCCATGTTTTTTTGTGTTCAGGTTAAGAGCTATGTTGAGAAGTAAGAAATGAATTCACTAAATGATGGCTATTAAGTTTCAGTCTTCCTATTTTTCACGCAGCTGCTGATTTGGCATAGTGGTATGTTGTTCTGACTGTAGTGCATAGGGTCCTGGGTTCAAAACTTGCCAGTGAAATGCATGATGGTAACACAACATTTTATTCTAGCAACTTTACAAAATTATACAAGCAATGTTTAAAATGTGTCCCTGGTTTTTGACCTTTTGTCCCCCTCCCCCCCAAAAAATGAAATTGAAAATAAGTGTGAGACGCTGTGCAAGATGCCTATGGCTTACACTACTGTTATTCTATTTATAGTGTAGGTGTGGAAGCAGACTTTTATGATGGAAAAGTTCTGAATTGGGCAGTTTTGTCATTATTGGTTCATGTGTTTTGTTTCATTGCCTACAGTACAGATTACTGGTAAAATGTTCAAACAATAAATTTAAAATGTGCTCTAACATGATGTGTGTTGTATTATACAAGGAATACAATTTAATAAAGTCAGGAAGGTGTATAAAGAAAAGAACACATGTATGTTTCTTGTTTTGTGTGCAAGGGGCCAATGATTTTAAAACAGCCCAAAGGTAATCTTTATCCGCCACTGGCCAGATGCATTTTCTTTGGATGTGGTGTGGGTTTCAGTGCTGTTTCAATGAATGTGAGTTTCAAGGGCAAAGAAGTTTTAATGCCAGGCCTATTTTCATTATGAGACAGTATTGCTTTGTTTACCAGATGATGTCTTTTAGTGTTTTTGCATTGTTGTGCTGTAAAATGTAAAAATAAAATCCAAATAATCATTGTAGAAGTAAAGCAGTATGTATGCATTAGTGTTTATGGTAAATGGGGCAAAATAGCCAGGTAACGGGACATTGGAATGGCTGCAGGGGGACTCTGGTGCCATGTTTTGGTTGTCTGTTCTTCAGTTTTCATTTGAAAGTTGGTATCCCACAATTCCATTGGAGTGGGTGGGGTTACATAATTATGTATGCAAATCAGATGTTAATCAGCGTACAGATTTGTACCTGTTTTTCATGGACCTTGTCCAGATTTTTGATGTTTCCAGGTTGAGAGGTATGGAAAGTGGTCCTCCAGATGTGAAGCTGTCTCTTCTGTGTCTTGTGTCCTGATACTGTAGTATGTTGTAACCTGAAAGAATTAATGTATGGCCACTGTTAAACCCGATTCACACACAAAGAGACAGTTTTGTACTAGATATTTCAAAAGTGTATTGTGCACTCTTTTAATTATGCCCAGTGACTTTTTCATCCAGTAATTGTATTTGGATTTTAATATAACCATGCAAATTAATTTAATGGTGCCGCCCTACTTCTTTGAAACCCTTAATAAAGGCCATAACATATGAAAATGTACTCAGCTGCTAAAAATGGCAGCTTGCACTTTCCTACTTTACTGATTCTTAACATTGTAAAAAAAATCATATTTGATATCCCTGACCAATAAAAATAAGCTTCTGAGGAATGGATGTTCCCAAATTATATTAATTTCATTTATTTTATAATAATTCTGACGTATTAACATTTTCACTTCTTTTAATCTGTTTGTGCTTTCTCTGGACTGCTGGTGACAAACACATCTCAGTGCAAGTAAAAATGATGGACATAAGCTTAATGAAATACATTCAGGCTTATTAACAAATTTTCTATGTAAGTGAAGTTTGACTGAACTGAGCTCAGTGAATTGCATCATTACAAGAGTGTGTATGAGGTTCAGTTGGCATAAAATCATATATGATTTTCATGGGCACGCTGAGCTGAAAGACGCTGTGCGATGGAATGCATGTAAGTGTATAGTAGATCTTAAGCTTGAAAAACAACCAGTAAATCCAAATGTAACAAAATGAAAGTGACTAATACACAAGGAAATAGACACCTCAGATACTTTCCACACAAATTTATTCACCACCAAGTGCAAAATAATAAAAGTCAACAAATAAAAACACGAGTATTTAAATATATTAAGCGTTTTTGTCCTAATAACCAGGACTTCATCAGAGTAACACAAACGCTTATCCATTCAGTTTAAATAGGCTAAAATCCCTCCAAAAGTTAATTACAATCCCTTAATTGAGCAGTATATAAGTTTAAAGATACAGTGTCCAATTTCATTCAGCATTACAGTCTTAAAAATAAATACATTTAAAATGGCCTTTTTAAACCCCCCAAATTTTATTATGTGGTAAATTTCCAAAAAACTTTAACTTTAATATAAGATATCATAATAAATACCTTAAAATAATCTTAAAAGTTGTTGTTGAAAGATTATTGTTAAAAGGCTGCTATAAAAAAATACTTTAAAACAGCTGATCTTATGTTTAACCAAGGTTGTAGGGATATGTACTCACTTAATCCTGGGTCATAAGAAGCATGTAACCTAAGTTGCCACCTAACTTCTTTCACCTCAAGTAATACATTCATAGCTCCCCCTCTTGGATTTGATATTACTTTTTCAAGTATGGCAATTTTGAACTTTGTATAGTGTGGATATATTTTAGAGTGCTTGGAAATGGCATTGCTCTAATTTTGCCTATCTGTGTCATAATTATGTTCATAAATCCTTTTTTGGAGACACTTCTCTATCTTTCCAACATAAAAACTAGAACAGCCCAAGCACTTGGCAAGGTAAACTACTGCTCTGGTCTGATGGTTCCCTTTTTCAAAATGCACTACAGAACCCATCCCATTGTCTAATTTAATACTATTCACGTCTAAGCTGTAAGTACATTGAGCACACATCACATACTTCTTCATTGCTTGCCTATGTTTGACATAGTGGTCTGGCTGCATTGATACATTGCCTTCAAAAGTATCCTTCAAATTTCTCCCTGTTTGTAAGTAAATAGAGGTTCAGAAACTAACAGCTGACATATTTCGGGGTAAACTTTAAGAATATTCCAATTCATTTTTACTATATTCTTAATTTCCCATACTTGTGGTTCATATTCTGCCACCAGGGCCCTATTAAAGTTGTTTTCATATTCTTGTTGTTCTTTGGGTAGTAACCCTATCCAAAAAGGGGTTTGTATTTAAGTCCCCATTGAGAATGTACATACCCCTGAATCTCATTAACAATGTGGGGGGGTGGGGGTAGCCTCTAGACAAAAACATATTTAAACAATATCTAATTCCCAGGAGTCATCAGATGGGGCACTAAATTAGGAACAAATTTTAACCAATGGCCTATAATGACAGGATGTGTTTTGGATGCCCTGGCTGGGTTTCTCTTAATTCTCTTAAATGAACAGTGCAGTGGTGCAGCAGTAGGATACCTCACAGCAAGAGGTTCTCTGGTTTGATTCTCAGCTGGGGTGCCTTCTGTGTGGAGTCTGCATGTCCTCTCTGCATTCGTGTGGGTTTCCTCCGGGTGCTCTGGTTTTCTCCCATGTTACAACGACATGCATCTGGAACATTTCTCCACGGGCCTCTGCTGAAAATTGGCTTCATTACAAGCTGGACTTTCCTGGTTAACAAATATTAAATAAATAAATTCTTATGTATTTTGGGAATGCCAGATGTGGTGTGGACAACTGGTTTAGTTACTTTTAGAGCCTTATATGTGTTTAAAGATATCCTCTGTTCTAATACATACAGTATTCTTCCAGGTAAGAATCAATTATCTGATAACCAGTATTTACTTCATTAATAGACACAGATGAATAAGTATCACTTCCATACTGTAAATCAAACATCATCCTGGAATAATTAAAGAAATCATATAACACAATGGCCCCACCCTTATTTGGCTTCATAATCCATATGGATTTATCACCATGTAGCTAATCAGATAATTCTTTTTCACTCTTACTAAGATTTGGCTGATTGTGCTTGTTATTCTTATATTTGACCTGCATTTTATAAATGTCATCTGTTATGGCCCTCTCAAAAACATTCATTATAGGATGGGTTGGGGGGGGTTAAATATGCTTTTCTTTTTTTTTATCTCATTCCCTTCATACTTCACCCTGGTTCCACCTATGTCCCTTTCATTAAAATATACTACCAGATTCAATTTTCTAATAAAACATTTAGCTTATAAAAGTGAGTCAGCTAAATCAAAATTTATTGAATGGACAAAATTTAAACCTTTTTGAAAAAGGGAAAATATTCTGGTGTAATCTTTTTACTAGTATAGGTGTAAATGTGGAACCCATTACAGGTGGGTACAGCAGCTTTAGTGATGATTAAGGAATTGTCTAACGTCTTCCCACTCACTTTTGATGTCCGCCTGTTTGTTGGTACTGATTCTGTCCTGAGTTGTAATAGGGGTCTTCCAGGATCCTGTCTTTCCCTCCCTCTTTCACTATCTCTCTCTTTCTTGGGTGATGTGGTGGCACAAAAAATTCCTTACAATTTTCTCTGGCGTTCACAGCATTAAACTCTTCCTCTTAGGCAGCTAAAGGATAATAATGCCCACTTTTTGTATTAGACTGACCACTGTTAAAAAAAATTTAAAAACACCACTTTTAATGGGGTATGCTAACTGTTCCATGTCCCTTTCTAACTTTTTTGTTTCCTTTTATACACATTAACAGATTTATTTTCCACATTTAAAACCTGTTTGGAAGATGAACCTTCCCACTGCTCAAAAATCAAATCATTCTTAATGTCTATTTTCAGCTTGTCTGCCTCATTACCAAGTAAGCAAATGTTTTCTTCATTAAATGTAATTATTTTCTCTATCATCATAAAACAATGACTGTCAAACATCTGAATAAATTATTGGTACGTACTATTGTTATAATCAAGCCCAGAAGGAAATTTGTATACTCATAGTCCCTGGGGTACAATTTTAAGTTCTAAGCACATTTGTAAATAGCTATTGTCCATCTGTAAGGATTTTATTTTGAACAGTTTCTTTTCCAACCTGAAAATTAGCTCTTTCAAAAAGCCACCAATGTTACAGTTAAAGCTGACGTTAGATTGCTCTTTACCAATCATTGCATTGGAGAAGTCAGACACTTTATCCAAAATACGCTGGTAATTGGTATTAGAATGAAACCCACCAGTTTGTTCATTCGTACCAACTCACCTCCCCATATTGACACTATTAGAACTGTTAGGGTCTAAATTGATGATTGTCTTATTAACAGCAATGTTTGCATCTTGGTCAGCTTTAGAATTAAAAATGAGAACAGAAAAAAGGACTGCACTGTAAGTCTTTTTTGGTACAGTACCTTTTCTCGTAGTTCCTAGTTCATCTGATTTTTCAACTTGTGTACTGCAAACCACAAAATCATGATTGTTTACATCCAAAGGGTTCGTTCCTCCTACAGCAACAGCCCCCACACCTATACCCTCCATACTGTGTTCTCCAATTGCAGCTAACACAGAAGGGCCATACCAATCTTGTGTGGTCTCAGGTGCGCATTCCTGTTGGGTGAATAATTCAGTAAGGTGGGTCAATTCACCTTTCATGATGGCCAGTTACGAACTGACTCTGTTAGTCTCCTACCTTTGCATCACTGAGAAAACGAATGGGATATTATCAAGTGTACTCAGCAACAAAAAAAACAGTAAATCCAAATATAACAAAATGAAAATAACTAAAACATAAGGAAATAGAGCTGGCGGCCAACCACATAGGATTCAACACTTTGGATCTTTTCCACACTAATTTATTCACCACCAAGTGCAAAATAATATAAGTCAACAAATAAAAACATGAATATTACATAAATATTAAGCACTTTCATCCTAATAACTAGGACTTTATCAGAGTGACACATATGCTTATCCATTCAGTTTAAATAGGCTAAAATCCCCCCAAAATTGATTCAATCTGTTAACTGAACAGTGGTACAAGTTTAAAGACACATTGCCCAATTTCATTCAGCATTGCAGTGTTAAAAATAGATCAATACATTTAAAATGGCCTTTTTTAAAAAATCCAAAAAAAATGTGTTGTGTTAAATTTCAAAAATAAAAAATGTGTGCCTGTTAACAGGGGAACAAGCTACTGAGGACACTTGTTGAGAGAAAAGCACTGAATCAAAAAAAAAAAAAGCTCGATGTACTTGCAGGCAGAAATTTTCAAATTTTAACAAAACAAGAATTTTGTTAATTGTTATCTATAGAAAACAGTATGCAAAAGGAACATACTATAGCCAAATCATAAAATGAATTTCTTAAACACCCACTGTATGAACACTTGAGAGCAATGTATTATTAATATGTGTAATAACGTTTATGTTTTTCATTAGCCTATAAACTAATGACTATGTTAATGCAGAGATGCAAGGGTGTTTACTGGATATAATGACTGTATTCTTAAGTGTAGAGTAGTCAAAATAATGGATGAATTAGAAGCAGAGCAAGTACTGTGTACAATGCGCTAATTACACAATGTTTTTCAAATGTTTTGACACAGTTTAACTAGGTGTTATTAGATTCCATGGAAGCCAGTTTCAATAACATATAATTGCTGAAACTCATCCAAGATGATAGTTTAGTCTCATTTTACTGAGTTATTTCTGATTCCTAGCTTTGCCATCTGAAATATAAAAACACTCAAAAGAGCTATGTGAAATAAGATATACAAATGCTTTGTGTTGCATGCCCTCTTTTCTTAATATGTTCTTGATTCCTTGTCACATTTCACCTCATTTGCTTTTGTTCTGCTGACATAGTTCACTTGAAGTGCTGTAGTGAGAAACTGTACAATACTGGCAAACTGAAACTATACAAGCCTAGGGGGATAAAGGCCAACTTTGACCAGTATTTCACAAAGAAATAGTATCTCATTACATAATTCAGAAGACAAGGCTTCTGGGATTCATTTTCTGGTTCATATGTCACACTAAAATTAATCTTAATAAGTACCGTCTTTCATTCATTGTCAATTTCTGATAATTAACCTTTGACATGTCAGACATATAGGGTGTTTTTAAGTGACAGAAAAATTGTCTATGGATCTCTAGTATGGTTAAAAAAACAACATTTGAGCTGTTATGTTTGATAAACTATAGCTATTAAAGACAGGCAAATGATTTGGATGGGAAAAAGTATGTTGCAGTTTTATTTTGCTCTGTAAGTGAATTCCAGAAGTGAGGTGCAAACTGCATTAGACTATTATCATTTCTATGACTCCTGCTGTAGTAAGGTCACTGTACATGGTGTATAACTTTAGTACAGGCTATTCTGTTTTTTTTTTAAGTAGGATACAATAAAACCAAAGGATTGCTCTTTTCATTTTCAAAACTATTAACCTTTTTTTACCTATCACCTTATTTCTGTGGGACTTCAGAGTAGGTACTGGAATCCAATAAACTTCTCCCTTACTGCTGAGCAGAGCAAATACTAAAGTTCTTTGCTTCCACAGACGTATTATATGGGCAGGCAGCTTCTGTATAATGGGAGTTTTATAGTTTCATACCTGGCTTACTGCTTCATTATCATAGTTTATTTTTGACCGCTGGTTACCCCTTAAACATGTTTATCACTGTCTTTGTGCAAATCCAACATTATATTAAAATTAAGTGATTTAAAAAAAACGTAAGTGATTTATGTACTGTAACATGAGGTTGTAATTCGTTCCATATTACAAAGAGTTTTACTGGAAATTATTACTAAATACTTAGATTTATCCACCTCTCAAAGTAAAATGAACATTATTGTGTTACTCTCAGAAAAGGTAAATGGCTACCTTTTAAGGCTAGTGCTACTCACTTATTTTCAAACTTCTGCGCTAATGATATTTCCCATCTTTCCTTAATACATTACCTATCAAATGCTCAACCTACTCTTTGCTTAGCTCTGTCACTAAGTTACAAAGACCTGCTTTTCTACTTGCCATCTGCAAAGGAGCTTTTTACAGAACTGTCTGCTTGATGGAAGTCCTTACCTAATGCTAACCACAAACTCATATCTTCAAAACATTCAAAGAAGCCTTCTGCTGTCATCTCACTAAAGCAAACAAATACATCACTTCAGAGAAACAGCTTAACTTGTTTACAGTCGTTCCCTATCCTCGCTAATCCTTGTCGCCTGCTGCTGTCAGTAAGTCCTCCATGGTACACAAAGGGTAGATCAAAACTATGTTTTTTCCCCATTTCTGCTTGCTACACTTGTGTATGTAGCTTTCTTTTCTGTATGTGTATTTTACCATAGTTATAAACCCTACTTTATCGCTTGTATTATTATTCTGTGTATTCCATTTCTTTTGTGTATTTAATGCATAAATATAGACAGATATAGTACAAGACAGTCACAGCTCCTGTATGCCACTTTGTTTGCTCACAATATTTTATATGTTTTAAGTTGCCTTACCTTATATTTTCCTTCATGTCCTGAGTCATGACTGAAAATGGTCTCTTACCAGGTCAGTTACCCAGTTAACAAATGTAAAATATAATAACAAAGTACAATAAAATAAAATACCTCCCCATCTTTTTTTTAAATGTATTAGAGCCTTCAACAAATGTCCTCAATCTAATTCAGTTTTTAAGAGTTAGAGAACTGAAGATGTAGTAATTGCAGTGCTATGGGTCACTGATAGCAAGAAAGATCTTACACAGGCCATCTTCCGATGGATCTGTAGTGACCAAAAAACATTGACAAGATCTGTAACCTCTTCTGATATTCAAAGAGCTTTACAACATTTAGTTTCTTTGCAAGCAGTATATGAACTCATTCTAATTAAGATAATTGAAGGATTAAATATGTCCGCTGAATGTGGGTCACCTCTTTTCTTAAAGGACTTTTTCTCCCCTTTCCTTTTTCGCCCACAGTTTGCCAATCCTCATCTCTCCTATATTCCTTGTCAGCCCATCCATTCTTTTAGAGCAAGAGGCCGCCACAGGGACCATCCTACATGCATTCATCAGGGATGTTTTTCTATGATGGCCCTAATCTATCCTTTGTATAATGGATGTGTGAGTTGTATTGCCACAGGATGACACTATGCTTCCCCGCATGAGTGTGCCAATAGAGCTGGCATTGTCAAAGGTTCATAGATAAGTACTAGGCTAGCTACTCCAGTGGGCCATTTTAAGTCTTGTCAATTTCCCATCAAAGCTGAGAATCAGACGATGTCCATTGTGTCTGTGAGGTAAACAACTTAACCATCAAACCAACCTCAATCAAAGGACTTATGGCAGAACACGATACCGTCAACACTCAGTTTAGGGAGACAGATAATCTGAAGGATCATTATTATTGCTGTAAGTCATTCAGCAATGGAGCAATCAAATAATCTTACTAGACCAACATCATTTTTCCATTTTCTACAGACTGCCAGCCTGTCAGCCCCCAAAAGGTTCCAGAGAGATCATAAGTTGCTCTTACATGACAGATCTAGTTCTCAGAGTATCTCTCTTCCTGCAAATGACAATGCCAAAGGGATATCAAATGATTTCATCAAACAGAAATGCATCTCTCTCTCTCTCTCTCTCTCTCTCTCTCATGTGTCCATTATCAAATCAGTCATGCTATCAGCCTCACAATATTTGGCACACTTTCCACCTGTATCAGGCTATTTACTGAACACTGCTAAATTTCCTACCAAAATTGCAGTCAGAAGGTCTCCTGGATTTGGGACAAACATTCCTGCAAATAACAATGCATATACTGGTACTCCAATCATCAAGTTTGTCAACTGCTTCACACTAGGAAGAATGACACTGAAATTGTAGAAGACAACCTTGAGCATTTCTCTGCATAAGGATTAGGTGTGTGGGTTTGAATAGACCAAATCTGGATAATATACCAAAGACTTAGCTGGCTAAACCTTTGTCTTTAGCATTAAAGAGTGGGAAGCCAACAAACAGCTCTCTGAAGTCCTTGAATCACATGGCTTGCCATCTAATATCATATATACGGATCCCTATCAGTTCATCAAAAAATCAGTTAATTGAACAGCATTTTCAGTGCAGTTACATTGAACATGACATTCATCGAACTGTTTATATTGGGATTGTGATACAATAAGGATCAGGAAATTTGCCCTTTTCCAACTGCAGTGCAGTCTCGGAGATGGTATATATAGCTAGCGAGGGTGGGGGGGTGCAGCCCCCCCATGATGGTCATTTTCAATGAAATGCCATTCATTAAAGTGATGGTTAGATGAAATTATATGGATACCATATATATGTATATATATATATATATATATATATATATATATATATATATATATAGGAACACTTTATAATACTGAAATTTTGAAATATCGAATTTTAGAATCATGAGATTATAAAGCTGAAAGCTCAAAATTCCCGAAACCCCAGAAGTGTGAATTTCAAAATCCCGAAGTCCGGAGATGTTGAGTTAGCGCTGCTGGTGTTGCGGTTTGTGAATGGATAGCTGGAAGTTCAGGTAAGCATCTATGTTTAAGGGTTTTGGTTAGGGGCTTTAGTGTGTGTCAGTGTTTTGTGACTGTGATGTGTGTGTGCAAGGGGAATGTAGCTTGTATGGTGGTGTTTTCGTGTGTTTGTCTGTCTAGTGTGACCTTGGAGTTAGTATATTTAAGTAGGGGGGGTGTGGGAGGTACAACCCCCCCCTTGGGGGGGTGTAGGGGGGCTTGCCCCCCTGCTTGTATGTAGTGTATGTTTGTGTGTGGGGAAGGTGTGTGTATGTGTATGTGTGTGGTGTATGGTTAGTGTAGGATTCGCGATTTTGAAATTCGTGCTTTTGGAGTTTCGGGATTTTAAGGTTTCGGCTTTATGATTTCGAGATTCTGAAATTCGATATTTCAGGATTTCGGGATTATAAAGTGAACCTATATCTATCTATCTATATATATATATATATATATATATATATATATATATATATATATATATATGAGTCTACTTCAGAAGATCGACAGACCATTTGATCGACATTCATTTGGTCGACAGCTCATTTGGTCAAAAGCCAGTATTCAAGGCACTTAACATGGATTTGCTCCCCTCCCCAATGTTGTGCGACCCTGGAGTTGGTATATATAGTTAGGGGTGGTGTGGGGGTAAAGCCCACACCTATCTTTGTTTAAAATGTGTACATTTTGTTGTATTTTCATGTTTTAAACGGAAATAGGTGGGGGCCTTTGTCCCCCCAACACCCCCCCAACTATATATACCAACTCCAGGGTTGCACAACATTAAGGAGGGGGGCAAATCCCTGTTAAGTGCCTTGACTACTGGTTTTCGACCAAATGAGCTGTCGACCAAATGAATGTCGATCAAATGGTCTGTCGATCTTCTGGGTCCACTTCTTTATTTTGAAATATTGAAATCTTGAATTTCAGTATTTCAAGTTGAGAATATCGAAAGTGGAGTTTTTCAAAAGTGCACTATTTTGAATCATGGTTTACCGAATCTGTGGTGGATTTACATTGGTGCTTTATTTAGTGTGTACTGTCAGTTTAAGGGTTGTGTGGTGTGGCGGGCGATGCTCGTGTCTTTATGGAGATTCAGTTAGGTGTTTACATTTTAAGGGTTTTAGTGTTAATGTGTTAATATTTAGTGGTTGTGGGGAGTTGTGCAAGTAGGTTGGGGTAGGTGGGTGAGTGCTGAATGTGGTGATTTTTGTACATGTGTAGTGTGTGTTTGTGTGCGTTATCAGTGAGTTTACAAGTAACTGTCTGCAGTGGGAGTGTAGGGTTAATCAGGGAATGTGTTTGTTCCTTTTTGTTTCAGGACATGTTATAATGGTACTAAAACATTACTGACTGAAATTTGAATCATAACTTCCTGACCTAAACAAGGTCTTCAGTTGATCTTACTGACATAAGTAGTTCACCTGGGACCAGATGTAAACTCTGTAAACCTCTATATCTGGTTATGTCACAAATGTCAAATGTATGTATTTCTTCTTTAAGCCTCATCAGTCTGCTTTGGGGGGACTTCATTACTGAAGCTATATAACAAAACTATGGAAAAATAAGCTGTTATAATATGCAGACAGTACTGTTCCTATCCTCTGTTCCTACTGAAGCTCTGTCTCTTGCACTGAATCCCTGGTCCAAGTACATTTTGCATTTTTTTTTGGTTCCCCTTCTGCTTCATTCCTTCCAGCTTACCCCAGTGCCCTCATCCATCACTGGATCTGTTGACCTCTCCTACAGCTCCTGGATCATCTGTGTTCTAAGGCTGGGGCCAGTGCGGAAGCTAAAGGTGTAGTGGGGTCATGGCATTGCTTCCACCAGAGGATTTTTTCATTTATGACTTGACCCTTAGTCTCCTCACACCCCCCCCCCCGGATTTACCTGTTTTATGTCAAAGGGTTACCTTCTTCTATGGACCATGCCTCCCCACAGAGAATGTCTAGAAGAATACTCCTCCCTGTGATGAACATGCCCACTCTCCCTGCCAGTGCCTCAGATGCTGGACCTGCTAATCAAACCCATGTCACCTGGGCTGTGGTTAGGGCTTTATCCCAATATGCCATGGAGCTGGCTTGAGGTTTAGTTTACTTTACATTACTGAGAATCGATCGACTCAAAATAGTCTCAGAGCCATCCCTGTTGAAACTAAAGAAGACTCTTCAAGTGCCAGTGGGATAGACAAGGAAATGTTTATTAGTCTGCCAGTGATAGCAGCTAATTTTGTCACCAACAAAAACTTGCTTCAAAGTGTCATTTACAAAATATGATGACTAGGGTGGGACTGTCACACAGAAGAACATCACTTCATAATTCTGACTGAGGCACACTGTCTGTATATCTTTCTTAGGATCAGTTTTATGATTTTTCCAAACTTTAAACTCCTAAATCTTGATTACACCCCCCTCCCACACACTTTTTATGCAGACTGGTTCATTTGAGAACCAATACATTTCTTACAGCCATCCATTCCATAAAAAAAGGCATTTTAACCAAAGTTGTCAGCTACAGAATACTTTCCCAGTCAGACTATGCAGTATCACAAACTTTTCTATTAATTGAAATCCTACCATTTTTAAGGAAGTTAAATACAGCTGCTACTCTGGTATTACCTCAAAAAGTCAACCAGTGGAGTCATAATCTAGTCTGGCTAGTCTTCACCTTCTAAACTACCTGTGATTTTGATTCTAAAATTAATCATTTTTAACAAAATTTGTGTATATTTGAGGTAGGATATTGTGTTTTATATATGATTAAGAACTGGCATCACTTTATCTCTCTGTAACTGATTGTGGCTAAAAAGAGGCCACAGGATCCAGTCCACTAAACTGTAAAACAAAACTGCTGGATTGCTATATATAACTGTCCTTTCAGAGACAGTTTCAGATGTGGATTTAAAATGTAATTACCATATTTTTCTCTCTATCAACTTTCTTTTTATATGACATGCTAAATGCATCACTTTATTGGTAGACCACACGATATGCATACTGTAATAGTCATATGGTGTTTTAGTGGACACACAAGTTGCCATGTCCATAATTATTTCATGTTCTGTATTACCTTATGGAGGTACAGTTTTAAATGTCCCAGTACTGCAGCATCCTGAAGGGCAGACAACCTGCTTAGCACTGAACTGCTATGCTCTCTACTGTTTCACATTTTTGTAATTACCACTGCCTTCCACCCTCCATCCTGAAATAACCAATGGTTCTGCTAAGACTACAATATACACAGTATTGTAGCACCCACAGGCAAGTTTTGTAGGATGTAGACAGAATTAGGTCTGTTAGACCCTGAAAAGTCCATTGTTTTTTAATACTGCCTACTCCAGGAGGGTATTACTGTCAATGTGCCCCTTAAAATACTGGTATTAGAACTGTTTGCGAAAATACTTAACAGACAGAGCTAATGCTAAACATTTTTCCATCTGGTGAGGAGTTTGCAGGACTGACAGTTGATTGTAGGTAACAGGTGCCTTAGTCACACGTTATTTGATGTTATAATAATAGTAATTATACATAAGTATATCCAGATGTGTAGAACAGTCAGCCTGTTTCCTGCAAATGTTTAAGCAATTAACAGAAAATAATAATAAAAAAAATAATACTGAAACTTGTTTTAAAACTAAAGCCTGGAAATGTGTAGCCTGAAATAGTTTCTCACAACTTCTATCAATCCATTCTCCTCCTTCCAAAAGAACAATTGCACATTGTTTTCCTCAACAGATGGCAAAACATGGTGAACATGTTTAACTACCTCTACTAAGTTGTTTATATATATATATATATATATATATATATATACATATATATATAAATATATATATATATACATATACATACACAACACACACACACACACACACACACACACACACACACACACACACACACACACACACACACATATATAGATAGATAGATATGTGTGTGTGTGTATATATATATATATATATATATATATATATATATATATATATATATACACACATGTATATGCTGATTTACCCTTGCTGTTTTGGCCCAGGCCTTTGCTGACAAAGTCCTGATAGGGACCGGATCATTGACTTGGTTAATAAAACATTAAAATTTAACTAAACTTCAAGACAAAACAAAAAAGAAAAACAATCTGATTAAGTGAAGGAGGGCCCTGCCTTTGTAACAGAATCTAGATAATTTTAAATTTAAAAGGTACAAATGCTAGGAAATGTTTTCAAAATAGATATATTTTATTACTGATACAAAAGTCAATATCCATGAGTTGATCATCATCATAATAATGACAGTTTTCAGAGTGGATACACTGTTTTAGTAGAGAAAAATTAAGTTAGTTCTTCATATGGAGACAGGAAAATTGTTACACAAATGAACATTTGTATGGCATCATAAATCTCAGATGTTAACAATGTTTGTCATACTGTCTGTCCAGTAAGTAATATTTGCAACAGCCAATGCATGAAAGAATTAAAAAGATAATTGAAATACCTTTACTCCCTATCCCACTGTCAAATTCTGTTAATAAAACACATGTTGTATGCTTTTTGGTTTTGATTAACTTATTTGTCTGAAGTTGTGACATAGTAGAACACAAATGATTGTCTATTACTTTGTGGCTGTTTTACATGTTTGCAGGAGTACACTTTGGTTTCTGTATCGCAAATGGGACTAGTGAAATATTTCAAGGAAAACAATACTGAATACATCATAGATTCTATTTTACAGAACATTTTCTATTTATAAGGGCATGCACTTTAGAAAAAAAATAATTCTCATAATAATCACTAACAGTCATCTGAAATGGGAGGTAATGGATTTCTGGTTTAAGGGAATGAGAGATGCTGTTGGGGGCCTACATGACAAGACCAGCAGTAAAAGTAATTTTCATCTAAAAACACTCTTCAGTTCCATGGAACTTGGCTTAAAATGCTTTCTGGTGCCACTGGAGATGTCCTTCCTGCAGTTTTATGTGACAAACTCACATCAGATCATAGGCTGGCTCTGTATTTGTCTCTCTCCTGGCTATCACTGTCCACCATTTCTGTACTCCATCTTTCCCCTGCTTTTCCTCTCCCAGTCTTCTACTGTCTCCTGCTCTTCCACTACCTCTTCCACTGCTCCCTAATTGCTATTTCTCTTTTGCCTCTCTCCTCATCTCTACTATCTCCTAACCATATCTTACTGATGCTTCGCCCACAGATTTTATCCATTCTAGACATGACTTACATATTACTAAAAATAATAATATGATTGGAATTAGTTTCTAATACTTACTTGAATATTTTTACTTCATCTGCACACACCTGAAGATTTCTATCGCCGTCTCTTTCCTAGCTCCAAATCAGCGAAGTCATAGGACAATTAAAGCCCAAAAAACACCATTTGAGGGTATAAGGAGTGAAGACATTGTAAATCAGATAAAATTCTGGCTATCAAGAACCTTTTGGGAGCCATTACTGTGATGATGTGAGCTATTGCCAGCTATGTCAGGAGAAGTAGGGCAGTGGATGTGTAACATATTCCAGCATAACTAGCTGGAGTTTTGTAAAGAATTATATGTCATTTGTATACCAAACTAATTTGTACAGGTGTTTCTGTTGAAAATATATTTGTGAAGCTGCTAGTGTTAAAAATGTACCAATAATGAGTCCTGCTGGACAGAAAAGAAATACACGTGTGTCAGATTGTATTGTAACTGTTGAAATTAATATATTGTAATAGAGGATACTCTGGAAGAGAAGAAGTTAATCTCAGTCCAGCTAACTTTGAAAAACAGTCCGAAATTAAATTACATGGTTTAGGCCATAAAGATTGTATCTTACATTTCTGATTGCAGCCCAAGACAAAATGTCTGTGAAAACCAGGACTAGGAATCCTACTGTATTGTCCTTAGGAGAAAACTAATTGCTAACCTGGAAGAGTGGAAGTTTTTGAAATGGTTTTATAGCATCCAGATGCTATAACACATCTTAACAAAGCTCTACATGTGTGCATTGTGACACATATGTGCTAGTAAAGAGGGTAGTTTGGGAGCAAGAAGTCAGTTGACCAGATGTATGTGATGTCATTCTGTAATCCAGCACTGAAATGATGTTTAATACTAGATGAGACAGAAGTCTCAGGGCAGTCCGTTTTTGAAACCTGACAAAGAAGAAGAAGAATCACTCGCCTACTTCATATTACCTTGATTTATTACGCTACCGGGAATAGTCATTCTTTAAATCAGTCAAGAAAATATAGTGCAATTAGTTAAGTATCATTTTTCTGTATCTGTGTGAACCTTTCCATCTGTGTTATTTTTAATATTTTCTGTGATTTAAACTCTGGTGTTTATTGTAAATACAGTAGACCTTCTACCTCTAGCTTACTAATCCTTAACATGAATGTTAGGCGCCTTGTGAACAAGATTCATGAACTCCACGCAGCTATCTCTTTGTACTCTCCTGACATAGTTATCCTAACAGAAACTTGGCTTAAACCCCAAATTTCTGACAATGAAATTATTCCCCCTGGTTTTAACATCCACAGAGTTGACAGACATAACATACAAGATGGAGGAGTAGCAATACTACAAAAGAACACTCTTACTATCAAAAGAATACAAACAACTCCCCCTGACTTCAGTAACATCGAAATACTAATTTGTCAACTTGAAATTAATCCAGACAAACACATAATAATATCAGTCTATATTCCCCCTGGTAATAATCTCTCCATCATAGAAGAACTCTTCTCTTGGTCATCCACCTCTTTCAATCAGGAGACTTTTATTGTGGGAGATCTCAATACTGACTGGCTCATCTGCTCCTCTGACATACTCTTTAACTCCATCAGTCTATATGGATGCAAGCAGATTATAAACTCTCCCTCTAGAATAGACAAACATAAGGGCAAAAAAACAATTCTCAATTGGATCCTAACTAATAAATCTTCTCTAGTTTGTCACTCAGTCTTCTTTCCTGACAGCCTAAGCGACCACTTACCCACCTTCCTAGTCAGGCACAGGACTAACCTCCCCAAATCTACAATAGTCAAAGAAATTAGAAGCAATAAGCACTTCTCCACAGCCACTTTTAATTCTTTACTACTACACTGTGACTGGTCTCCATTATAAGCAAATGTGTCGGCAATAATTGTATTTTACTTTAAGGTCTTAATTGATTGATGATTAATTGATTATTAGTCTGTGTGTGATGATTATTTAAGTGAACTGTTTTACTCTTGATGGTTATACACTGATGAAGGTTTTTTTTTTTACCTGAAATCTCTGTTTTATAATAAACAGTTTGTTCTTAGCAGCGTTACCCAGTTCTCTTTTTGTATTCAAGCTTTACTACATGGACTGTGATTCTACTCTATATTTTGTTTCTTCTGTGAACTGGTCCCCATTATCTCAACTATATCTGGACACTGTTGTAGAATATTTTAATAATAAGTTCCTTGACATTCTAAATACTCTAGCTCCGATTAGAAAGATTTGGGTCAAAACTAACTATACCCCTTGGCTTTCAAAGGAAACCAAACAATTACTCAAAGATAGAGAAAAGTCCTGGTCCCTATATCATACCAACAACTCCCAAAACTCTTTTGAGACCTATCATCACCTAAGAAACAAAGTCAAAACTCAAATAAAAAATGATAAAAGAACATACTATACTCAAATGCAAAACATTCACCATAGCAATCCTCAAAGATTCTGGAGTAGTATAAAAAAACATGCAACCAGGACAGTCCTCAACTCCTCCCCCCACCACCTCCAATGCCACAGATACTTTGACTACAGAGTTTAACTCTTTCTTTAGTAACTCTATCCTATCCCTCCTAAATCAGTCTATCCTTACCCCTCCAACCATCCCATCCCCGCCCTCTAACAACACTACCGTTTAATTAGCACCCATCCAAATAGCCACCATAAGAAAACTACTATCTAAACTAAAACCCCAAACCATTGCTATAGACCAGTTACCAGCCTCATATCTCAAGCTAGCTGCTAATTCCATAGCCTATCCTATTTCTATACTAATTAATAGATCAAAGTACAGCATGTTCCCAAAGTTTGGAAAGCCTCATACGTCATCCCTCTACACAAGGGTGGTGTATCAACTGAATTCACAAACTATAGACCAATAGCTATTCTATCTCCTCTGTCAAAAATCCTAGAAAAATGCATTCACACCCAACTCATGCACTTCCTAACTGATCATAATCTCCTAACTAGCTCCCAGCATGGTTTCAGGCCCAACCATAGTATGACCACTGACTGCCCTCCTTAGTTTCACAGACACTATTAATCACCTAAAAATAATGGGCAACATGTAGCATCTATCTTTTTAGACATGTCCAAGGCATTCCACACTGTGTCACACCAAAAACTGCTAAATGAACTTACCTCTCTCAACCTGTCCAACTCCACTCTAACTTGGCTTCAAAGCTATCTCACAGAATGCCACCAAGCAGTTAAATTGAAAAATGCCCTATCATCTCACATTCCAGTATCAGTAGGAGTCCCACAAGGTTCAATCTTAGGCCCACTTCTCTTTACAGTCTCTGCCAACAATCTGCATACTGCTACCAACCTGTTTACTACTATTCAATATGCAGATGATTCAACTTTAATATGTGCTGCTCCCCGTTTATCTCAGTTACAAGAAAAACTTTCACAGAAATCGAATCCTACCTCTCTAACCAACAACTTATATTGAATCCCAAAACAACTAAACTCATTCTTTTCTTTAACAAAAACCCAGCTGCTGCCTTTATCTTCTCAGCTGATAACAGCAAAATTAAACTCACATCTAATACAAAACTGCTAGGCATCATTACTGATAGCACCCTCAAATCTGACAAGCATATCTCCAAAGTTATCAAGAAGACCTATATTAAACTTGGTACTCTTTGCAGGTCCAAACAATTCCTTACCCATCCCACCAGCCAAGCTATTGCTAGAACCTATCTTCCCTTCCCCCATTTATATGCCTCACCAAGCTTTACTAACCTGAGAAAATCTGACCTGGCTAAGCTGGAGTCATGCTACAATAGAATAGTCAAATTTGCCACAAAGTCCTCACGCAGGTCTCACCACTGTGTTGCACTCCAGCAGCTCATTTGGCTAGAACTACCCAATCTACTCCATTATCATCAAATTTCCACTGCCCACAATATCATTAATAATCCAGGAAATTGTCCTGCACTTATCATCCAGCCATATTCTAACCTCAGAACACTAAAATCCACAGATAGATCTCTTCTCTCAGTCTCTGAATCTTATAACAGCTTTGGTAATGCCCTCTACTCTAATTACATTTCCAAAGTCTGGAACTCCATCCCTCAAAATATCCTCAACACTGTCAACTCCACTATCTTCAAACAACTTCTTAGGACCCATCTAAACAACAACTGGAAGTGCTCTTGTACTGCCCCTGGCTAAGATATATCCAGACTGAATATCCAGTAACCACTGTTTATCCCTATATGGCATCCACCCTGCACCTGCACTCAATTGCAATCATTTTAGCAGCAGTTTCCTAACCGGAACAAATTAGTTGAATATCTGGACTGTAATACAATTACATAATTCTTACCTTTACTGGATTATAACAGTTACTACATGTAAATAATTTTGTACAAATTATTTAAACAGTTCCTGCCTTCTCTTTAGATTGTAATAGTTTTGGTTCATGACAACAAATGTATGCTTATATTCTGTCTCATATATCTCACATTGTAGTTCTTAATTGTACTGTACTTTTTGTATTTTTTGTGTGGAGCTTTTCTCCCTGGGCCTTTGCTGAAAATGGGCTATCAGCCCAGTCAGACTATCCCGGTAAACAAATATAAAATAAAATAAATAAATAAAAAAAATATGTAGTATTTTCATGTTCTTTTATTATTTATTATTAAATATATTTAAACTTTTCATTGTGGCTGGTCTTTTAGAGAATATTTTAACCTTTGAGAGTACTTATATTTATTTAGTGACCGCTTCTGAAAGCCTTGCGGCATTGGTCAAACACTACCAATTGTATTAGTATTAAGTTTACTCAGTATAATTGGGTACCCTTGTAAGAGCCTTAAAGTAGCTGGCTTTGGAGTATTCTGGTGGCAGTATCTACCC
This sequence comes from Protopterus annectens, assembly GCF_019279795.1. Lineage (NCBI taxonomy): Eukaryota > Metazoa > Chordata > Ceratodontiformes > Protopteridae > Protopterus > Protopterus annectens. The sequence goes on from NC_056729.1 coordinate 1,026,394,454, forward strand.
TATAATCTGGGCAGAAGGGGCATAGCTAGCATATCTGTGCCAGCCTTTCCCAGGTGTGTGTATGTGTGTGTGTGTGTGTGTGTGTGTGTGTGTGTGTGTGTGTGTGTGTGCGCGTGTGTGTGAAAATCAAATCTCAAATGTATGTGTCAGCTGCTTGGAGCAGAGACACAGAGCACTGCTTTCACAGAGAGGGTGGTAGAGGACTTGGCTTGCAACACTCGGATGAGGACTTAACTCTACATCTGTGTCAGTGGGGAGAATTATTTGGGGCCTGAAGAGAGAGGGGAAAACCCAGCTCCAGGACGGAAGTGTGTTTCCTTCGTGCTTTTAAGGGAAATTGTGCTTGGTGAAGAGCTCTGCATTTGGAAATACTGTGTGTATCTATTTTTATTCCAAGTAAACATCCCTCACTGGTGTCAGTGGTGAGAATTGAGACTCCTTGATTACTGGCCTAGAGGAGGGATGTCACAATTACCAAATAATTCCCCATGAGATGAATAATCAGAACTTGGGGTAAGTTTCTGATAGTTATGAGCTGACTCCACACTCCCCAAAAATGAAACCACAAAAGCCCTGAAAAAACAAAATACTGGACAGACCAATCATTATGCTCTGGTGATAAAAGGTGACCTCAAGGCCAGGACAAGGCTTGAGCAGCAGCTCTACTGATGAATGAATGTCCAACAATGTATACAAAGCCGTTGCCTGCAAGGTAAATTGAAGATGTTAATGTCTAATATATGACAAAAAGGTCTAAGAACACCACCTCCCTGTCTTTTAAAAAACTTCAATGGAGTGCCCTTGCATCACTAAATTGGTGGTGCTCCCTATCTAAAAGGAATGTGAAGAGTACCCATTAGAGCCTATACCATGACAAGTGAGAGCTTTACCTATAACTGAAGTGGCTTCAACTAACTTGATAGACTGGCCTGATGCTAAAGTAAAAATGAGGCCCTTCCTTGCTGACCTAGGAGCCAGCTTTGTCAGTAGATTAAACCAATGCACTGGCAAATGACCAGGTTTCTATTACTGTCTAATCTGACTTGATGCCCCTTACCCACTTGATCAGCTTTTGACCTAACCAACCAAATCAAGTTGAAGTTGTTGCGAAAGACATCTTCCCAGTAAAGTGAGTTCAACATTTCACTAACGTGAAAGGCTTCTGCATATAGACAAGAGAACATGTTGCCCACATGACAAATTAATGAAAATTGGTGGCTGTGATAAATAACCCTTTAATAATGATGGCCAAGAGGTGGGATCGGCTTTATAGCATCTATGGATGGTCCTTTGAAGTTTTACCAAAATGTCAGCATTTTGGAGAGTACCCTATGCCTTGAGAGGTCCTGACACCCCAGCCAGCTTGATAACCATCATAATGCTGACAAGTGTATATGAATAGCATTGGGTGAGTCACCCTTGCAACATCTGTGAACCATGAATTGCATGAACAAGTACAAACTCCACTTCTGATGACTTATTGGTAATGAAATATAAAAAAAGTTTAAAGGCTTGAATTGATGATGAGTATGCCCTTTGTGTGTTTTTATCCCAGGTAGTTAGCTACTAGCGATCCAGCTATGCTTCTCCAATTAACCATACTTCCAGGGGAATGCGTGTCCACACAGCTGTGCATCTGGGACCACCTTGTGAAACCTGCCGAACTGAAAGCAGGGCAAACTATCAGCAATACCATTTGTACTCCCCAGAATATGTGTATCAGAAAAAGTTTAGTTGATTTGCAAACTTAACACTAACAATCTAACTGCTGAATGTATCTGGTTGGACTTTGATGTATGCTTGTTCCAGGTATGAACTGCTGCCATATTTTCTGAACAAAAAGACACCTTGCAATTCTGCAGCTGTTCCTTCCATACCAATGTAGCCACTCATGTTGGGAAGATCTCCAAGAAGGCAATGTCCATCCTCTACTCTACTGATCATGATTTGGGCCATTTGGGGGCAAACCAAGGGACACAAAAGTAACCTCTATACCAGCAGCTGCCTCTGCATCTGTAAATAGCTGTAGTTCCAATGATAAAACCCAAGATGATTGCCAAAAGGATATACCATTTTACTGGGCTAAAAACATTCTACCACAGATGTAGGTCATCCTTGACTCTGCATATTATCATCACCTTGTAACGCTTGGGTTTACTGCCTTTTAACAAATTGGAAAAGGCTTTCAGAAAGGTTCTGCACAGGGTAATGGCCCTGCTGGCTAAGTTCAACAACCCATGCCTCTGCATTAACTCCCCTGTGCAAACTTTTGTGATACCAAGAAACTGCCTGATTGTGCATTTAAACAGTCCAGTTTGACTCCCAGAAGCTTGAACGATCTTGAAGTAACATCCACCAATAAGCCCAAAAATGTTAACTCCTGAGTAGGCTCTTCTGGATTGTCCTCTGCCAAGGGAGCACCTAAATTAACACAAATGCCATTAAAAAATGCCAACCCCTCTGCAGCCCCATTCTTGCCCTCTCCAATTATCAGAAAATCATCTAAGTAATGGATTTCTGATTGCTGGGGTGCCCTTCATTGCAAACACCAATCTATGGCTTTGCCGAAAGTTTCAAAGTGGCAGAAGCTATTGAGCATCCCATTGGCATGGCCTTGTTGAAATTAAATTTCTCATTTAGCTGAAAGCCTAACAGTGGCCAGTCATCCTGACTAATTGCAATTAAATGAAAAGCGTACTGAATATCCATCTTGCAAAGCCATGGATCTAAATATCGAAGGATAGCCTCAGCCACCGGACCTAAGGAAGAGTAATGCACTGTAGATTGAGTTTTATTAATTAAGTCATTAACAGATGAATCTTTAGAATGAGAGAAATGGTGGATCAGCCTAAATTCATCCTGCTTCTTTTTGAGGACCAAGTCTATGGATGAGAGTTTAAAGTGAGCCGGGGGATGCAGAAAATGACCCAAAACCCTACCTGCATGTTTCTTCTCTTTAATTAAACAAAGGGTAATATCCTCATGGCCTTTAATTATTAAACAATTCTTAACTGGTCTGGAATCTAGATAACTAAAGAAGCAATCCTAAAACTGTGAGTAAAAACCTCAATAAGAAACTGAGTGGCTTTAATGTTAGGTTAATCTGACAGCAACTGAATCAGATTAACTAATCTGACTAGATAGTGGGAATGATTGCTCTCTAGCCTGACCCCTTGATGTGTTGGCTCTAGAGCCTCGAAAAAGCCAGCCTCCCCTGCTGATGCCAAACTGCGAAGAGGCTGAGCTAAATTCCTGAGGCTTGGAAAAACTGTCATGGGATGCAGGTTCTGATTTAAACTAGAATCGGTTTGATGGAAACCCCTTCTCTCAGGTAGAGCACAGATGTGGCAACTTGCATGCCGGCCAAAAACACCTACCGCTATTAAATACCAAACAGTATTTAGCCTCACTTGTACTACTAGCAGCAACACCACTTTCCCCTGTATTTGGTTTGTCTAACATTGCACTTAAACCAAAAAGAGTACTAAACGTTGCGAGTCCTCAGTTTTATTTTTATTGCAAAATGTTAAGCGCTTTCATGAGTTTTAAGTGAGAACTATTGCACCACTCTATTTTGGTAACATTGCAGTTAGCCAAATGTCAGGATGATGTTGCTCCCATTTCATAGATTTGTTTGCAGTTTTCAACTTTGGAATCTTTTATCATAAAAGCAGCAAGCTTAACACCTGTAATGTAATTAATTACCTGATTAACAGAAAATAATCAAAGAATAGTAAAGCTTGACTGGGCTCTTTTTCCACTATAATGCCCATGAAAACAATGAAACCTAAGGCCCACATATCCCAGTTATTTGGCAACGCCCTGTTTGAAGCTTCTTTAACAATTGCTGCCATTAAGTCCTTTTCTCCAGGATTAAATAAGTCCATAATGTGACATATACCAGCAGCGTTCACCAAATCAAAAATATCTACAAAATCACCTCTACAAATCTTGTCTTTAATATTATAAGAGGTGATATGTGATCCAAGGATGGAATTACCAGCCAAATTGAAGTTAGCCATTAGGGACAAAAATTGGGTAATGTTAGGGTTGGGGTCTTCCAAGAAAGGAGAGGGTGAAGTAGCCATAAGGGTATCCCTAATAGTGGGATGGACAGGAAGAGGTGCTGCCCCACCAAAGTTCCTCTCTAAAGCTAAATCAAATACTCTGGCCCTGCCCTCTTCCAGTAGCGAATTAATAAATTCTTCAAGACTGCTTCCTACTACTACCTAAATTCAGGACATGCTCCACACTATTGTCATTACCTTCAGGGGGAGCTGTGCCTTGACCTGGCCAGAGTAAGTTGAATTATCTCCTATAGCAGGCATGACCTTTCTGGCCCTTCTGATTGCTTTCTTTGGAGGGTTAGATACTTGCATCTCTTCATCTTCCAGAACTATCAAAGTACATTTCTCTCCAGACACCACCTGTTCCAATGTCTGAACTGCCTCTAACTCATCGAAGAAGCCTTGTGCTTCTTGAGTTATTGTGTTCCGCTGGTCTTTACATACCTGCAGGGACAAGAGACCTGCAATAAAATTAAATGATTAGTTTAATAAATAATGAGCCTTTTAATAGTTATAATTTTTTGTCTCAACTTAAACTTGTTTAAACTAATATTGACAATGTTAATTCAATTTAACAACTGCCAAGCTCTTAGTATGACTACCCCTTTAACAAATTATTTAAAAAAAAAAAAATCTAATTACTTAACAGCCAGCAGGTGGCATCAACAAATTTCAAAGCTCTTTGAGTATTGTTGCTGTGAGGGTTCTAGAACTAAACTATCCTTCTCAGAAAGTGGTGCAAAAACAGAGATCACTTTGCCACACATTTCTGAATAATATCTCAGGGTATTATGCTGTAGTCAATGCATTGTGTTCCTCCAACCCAATATATGTCGATTCCCAGGCACTGCAAAACATTCAGTGCACTCTGCACCCACTGAGTTTGAGTCCCCAGTCATTGTACAGTGATAATAAGCACAGTGTTGTGCATAACCATTGCCAGCAATCAAATTATAATCATCAACTATCCAAACTTTCACAGCTTGTTCAGAGTCTGCCCCAGTGTTTGACCCATTCCATGCAAGAGGGGTCCAAGAAAAGTCAGCGAGGAATAAGGCCACTAACTGATGACATACTCAATAACTTAACTCTGAGTTAAACTGCAACTCCTTCAGTAAAAGCATGCTAACAGAAGCCTTGTTAAACTGGCCGCTTAACTATACTTGTGCTTTGTACCTCTATTAATCCAGGCTTTGCCCAGATTACCTACACTCAGAAGTCGAGAAATAACCAATCAAATAAACTACCAACACCACCAAAGGCTTTTCCTCCCTCCCCACCAGTTTTTTTATTGAATACCCCCCCCCCCCACCAAAAAAAAAATGAGCAGTGCTACAATACTGCACTGCACACCATCCATGGCTACTGTCAGGTTATACAGAGACAAAGAAGATGAATGAAGCAAAAAAAAAAATTCATCTGCCACACTGCCCACCACAAGCCTCAAACCCTGCACCCTATACACTTGGTACTAAACAGAAGAATTCAACTTACTTAACTGGTCACTGACAGATGGCTCCATCCTACACCAGGTTAACAATCATCCAGCCCAGAACCAAATGATCTAATCTGCCAAGCTGCTGCCGCCTAAGAGTTGCTCACACAGCAGCTGCACTCGCTTATGTTGTTGTTGTTGTTGTGTCTTTTGGCCTATCCTGGTTTGGGGTCGCCACAGCGGAACTCCGGTCTGCTAATGTTTGGTAGTGAATTTTTAAGTGCCGAGTTACCAGCCCTGACGCACAACCTTCAACGAAGGCACGCCCACTCGCTTATACCAGGAGCTAATTAACCCATCCCTTCTTAGCTTGTGGACGAGCCAGTTTACGGGTAAGCCTTCCTTATTTACTTTTGATAGATGCTTGGAAAGTGGCAGACAAGGAGGGAAAAAAAATCTTTTTATTCTCAGGTCCTTGGTTCTTACTTGACTGGATTTTTCTTCTTGTTTTGAGTGTTTGTATCCAGACTTGAAGAAAGAAAGACTTTGGTATAGCTTATTTCTGACCACTCCACAGTCAATTTCCCTTTCTGACCATTCATCATTTGGCTTATTGGTTATATGATATGTGGAGACTACAGCCACTTTGTGTTGCCTCAGCACTGCTCTATTATTGAGAGAGGAACTACAAATTAGAATCAAAGAGTTTCTGGGTTAATGTAGTAAAGGAAAGCTGCATCCATTTTTGTGGACTGTGCATAATATGACTGTTATGTTTATGATCATGGCACATTCATCTAAACTTAGGGCACCGAACAAGTCTTGGGAGGGTGGGGGCATGCCCAGGATTTGGGATTTGGAGCATAGAAAACAGTGTGACTGTTTATTAGAGTCTGAGCTGGAGGATACTAGGTTATTATGGGCAAATTTTAAGTAGTGAACTACCAGCAATATAGATTAATATTGTAAAAAGTTGCATCATAATTATTATGAATAAGGCGAGGATAAGGAGGATCCTGGCTTATAGGTTAAGCAAATGACAGCTGTTTAGAAATCAGAAGATAATAAAGATGGCAAGAAGTGTAGGCCAAAGTGATGTTGTTATAACAAATCCTTTAGGTCAGGGTTTGACACGAAGTCAGGCTGAAGACAAGGTAGTTAAGGTACCTGATGGTGGAGATTATTCCAGCTGTGGATATGTCTCATTAAAACAATTTCAAACCCTACCTATTTGTAGACTGTAAAACCCACATTTGATAGATGGAGCAGGATAGGCTTCATTCTATGGGGAATGGTGGACACTTTGAGGATTCATGCCCTACTACTTCTTCTTCTTTCAGCTTTTCCCGGTTAGGGGTCGCCACAGTGGATCACCTGTCTGCTCATGATTGGCAGTGGAGTTTTATGGTATCAAGTTGCCAGCCCGGCGCCCAACCTTCCCAGAAGGCACACACACGCACTCACGCCTAGGGCCAATTTAGAGTGTCCAATCCACCTACAGCATGTCTTTGGGATGTGAGAGGAAACCGGAGCACCCGGAGGAATCCCACGCGACCACAGGGAGGACATACAGACTCCACACAGAAGGCACCCCAGCAAAGATCGAACCAGAGAACCTCTTGCTGTGAGGTGGCAATGACTTTCTCATGGTGTTGCCTGCTGTTTTTGCTTAACATGAAAGAAACTGATTTTGTGGTTTATCTGGAGTGATCAGAGGCATAAGGACTCTTGCACACTTTTGATTATGTGGAGAGAAGCCAGCAAATGTGGGCCTCTCAGGTTTTAGGGCACATCATACATCAGCAGTTTTGAAAAGGCTTTGTCATTTATATGCTAGCCCAAGTTAAGATTGAGGAGTCTGTTCACTCAGGTTTGCAGTCACAAAAGGTACGTACTTTCCTTATCTCTTGGATTAAGAGTTGGCTATCTGACAATGCATGGGTCTAAATGATGGTGGACTGTTGTGGATGGTGAATGATAATTAAGCATCTTGGAGATACTTTATATCCTGATGAATTGGGATGACTATCCCCCACAACTTGCAACAATTATAAATATATGGACAGGGTATTGGTTGACCCTTTTCCCTCAGACCCTGTCACAGCGTGGTGGCTTTACCTCCTTTGAAGAAGTAAAGGATAGGACACAACAGTTTCAGAAGGAGAGGATGTCATAGCTTCAGTTCAGGACATTTGTCTGTTGGGAAAGATGATAGGATTGCCTAGAGTTGTCCCTATCTTTTGGAAGAAAAATTAAGGAATTTTGGGATCTGTTCCTGAAGTTGGTAATGTCTTCAATTATGTAAGTGATGACACTGCATAGATACAACCTTCTGGCAATACTTTAAAAGATGGAATAAGAAACATGGGATTTCCGGCATGGAGGAAAGGTGGATATAAATCTGTGAAGGAGTACTGCATGCTTATGTTAGTGGTTAAAGGAGGCACTTGTTGTACAAGGCAGGATACAGACAGTTTGTCCTCCTAAGGCAATGTTCTATTTTCTGCTTATGAAGGGTAATCTATTGTTAGAGTGATTTTGGAGATGCCAGGTCTCATTATTTACATGTTTAGGAATGCTCTAAACCTTGAAGATTATCTGGTGGATACATTTGTGACCATATGTTTTAGAATCGTGTGGAGGTATGTCTGAACTCTTTTGCTGGGCTTTCTTGGAAAGACAACAACAAAGAAGATACCTGGTAAGTCCCACAGGGGGTCTTTTTAGCTATAGCTGCTAAGACTTTCACTAGATGGTGATTCTTTGGGAATTCACCAAAATATAGGAAATAACTGGGTTTGTTCAAGGAGGTAGCACTGTGGGAATATGCTTCAGATAAACTCAAGTAAGAATCGTAAGTGCAATTTATGAATCAAGAATCATAAGTGCAATTTATGATCTTTGAGTTTTGTAGGGAAAAAAAGACAGATTTGTCTCTACTAAATTACAGAGGTTACTTATCTCAGCTGAACTAGTGAGGTTTGTCATTTGAAGAAGTCTCACAAGTCTTTAAATCTTATTTGTTCAACGTTCAATTTTGTATATGTCATTGTGCTTCTAAAAGGGGAACTGTGGCTGAGATTAATTTATTTGATTGCTACTAATGTAGTTAATTGATACTTGTGTAAAGTGAAAAATAATTTCAGTTCATAAGTATTTCTTCTGTATTTTTTTGTATTTGTATCATGTATGATGTTTTTATTTGTTTGATTTATTGTATTATTGCTAAAGTCCTCATTGCTCATTTTCCTCAGTCTTAGAAGTCTCTGTGAGAAGCATATTGGATGATCTTAGGAAGGGGTCTCCCAGAGTGAAAAGGAGATTGTATAATCTTCTCACTTGACATTTGGGGTTTACTAAAGCTGTTGATTTTATTTATGACAGCTGAGCTCTAATGTGTTTGATAATGATTCTTTGCATTAGCAGGCCTCTCTGACCATTAGGTGCAAATGATTTGTAAAGACAACAATGGAGAGGGAATAACTTGGCATAGCCTTCACTTGATGTGAATTAGTTTGAAAGGGTTTTAATGTTATTAATAATTTTATTCACTTTAATTACTGATTTTAAACTCTAAACGCCAGAACTTACTGAAAAAAGTCTGAAGGGCACATTTGTGTTAGACAACCTATGCAAGGTTGTTGTTCTTCTTTCAGCTTTTCCCGGTTAGGGGTCGCCACAGCAGAACTCCGGTCTGCTAATGATTGGCAGTAGATATTACAGTGCTGAGGTGCCAGCCCAACGCCCAACCTTCAACGAAGGCACGCCCATTCACGCATGTCTTTCGAACGCCACTCAACCACGGGGAGGATATGCAGACTCCACACAGAAGGCGCACCAGCTGAGAATCGAATGGGAGAACCTCTTGCTGTGAAGCAACAATGCTACCGCTGCACCACCGGGACTTTTACAACCTATGCAAGGTAATGGGTCTAATTTTAAATAAAGCGAATGCTAAAGAATTTTTTTTTCTTACTGATTACCATATATACAGAAGCTGTGGTATTTTCTTCACATTCCGAATTTTTTGTTTATGCTTCTTGTAAGACAAAAATGGCCACCACTGTTTTAACTTGACATTATGAGAATATGACTTTTATGAAGAGTATAAATACACAGTATATTGAGTGGTTAAGGGTTTTGACTGTTTTACCCCCACAGTACACTTTTACATATTTCAGGGACAAAATATTGCATGCTGTGCTTGAAGACTGATATTGTACATTTTTTTTTAATTATTAACAAATGAGGTTTCCCATATGCTTCATACAGTAGCTAGTACATAGACAAGATCTGAAAGAAACCAAGCACATTATCAGACTGTAACTCAAGAGGGAAGCAACTGTCAAACCCCAAATGTTAACTAGTATTTGTTTTCCATTCTTTCATAAGTGTGCAGGGGTGTATGTATATGTGTGTGTGTGTGTGTGTGTGTGTGTGTGTGTGTGTGTGTGTGTGTGTGTGTGTGTGTGTGTGTTTGCATAGCAGGCTTTAGGCACTAGTGAACCCTATGGTCGCTGGGGTCTCCCTGATCCTGGGGGACCCCCAAACCCAGCAAGTTATCTTTTATATTTTATAACATGTCTATCAAACCAACAAAAGCTAGTACAGCAATCTTGTGTACTTAATAAACTAGCAATAATAAGTCTTCTTTATATGTACTCCTATAAAATTCAGATATGCCCCTGGTTATAATAACAGTGTTTTGTCAAGTAACAGGATTCGCATTTCCATTAAATACTTTATCACTGACATAGTGCACCTGGATTAGGTAAATCCTGCTGGTGGATATTTTCTCCACTAAAACTAACAATATAGTCAGCATTAAATGCTTGTAATGCCTGGGGAAGCAGCAGCTCTCCTCAATCATTCCTGACTGACCCCACAAAAGCTGCTGCTGGCTGGGGAAAAAATGTATTAATTTTCTGATTATTCTCTTTAACCTGAACAGGGCTATGATATGACTGTTAGGATGAAGCTGATAATGAACATGAGCAAGGTAAGCTCTAGAGAGATCGGCAACGCGGAGTGACTGATCTCAGTGCATACTTTGGATTATAAGAGGAGATGATGTTTCCAATCTTCAGGAATAGTTTTCTCTTTCATGGAGTTTTATAAATGCTGGCAGAACACCAGCTACTATAACTCTCAATGTTTTGGTATAGAATTCTGAGAAAAGCAAAATAAAGGCTCAAAATCAGGAGCACATTTTAATTATTATTGTAATTCACTTAAAAAAGTTAATAGAATAACACATTATGCATCAATAAGCATTTTTTGGACAATAAGAAGTATGAAACTCCAGCATCTGGATTTATTGACTATCTGTAATCCTGAATAATTTACCATCAATTCAAACTTTTTATGAGGAGCAGAGGAAAATTATGAGGCAAAATCAGGGACAGTCTTTGAAATCAGGGAAAGAGGCAAGAATTCACTACTCCTCAATGAGGTAAATAAAACTGATTTACACATGCTGCTGTTTGATGATTGATAAACAACATTCACTGATCTGGTGTGTCAGTACAAGGGTCATACAATGCAAAACCTGTATTGCTATGGGTTAAGCTTCTGTGTGTGTGTGTGTGTGTGTGTGTGTGTGTGTGTGTGTGTGTGTGTGCGTGTGTGTGCGTGTGCGTGTGCGTGTGTGTGTGTGTGTGTGTGTGTGTGTGTGTGTGTGCGTGTAGGGGTGGTAGTTGTGGTGGGATTTGGTGTGGGATCTATTCCAATTGATCGAAGAATCAGATTGTTGAAACGTTTATGGTCGATAAACTACATAAAGCCAAACAACACCTGCAAACAACACAAACAATGCTTTCACAGGGGGCAAGCCCCTCTGCCTCTCACACCCCCTACTAATTACTTATACTAACTCAGAGATGACACTATAGTGGGAACAAAGGACAAGTTCCCTGATACCTGCTATACCACAGTGTCAGTCAGAATGGTTAAAAGAACTAAATTGTTGACTTTAATGGGTTCTGACAATCTGTGCAGTAGACCCATGTGTACATACTTGTGGTGTCTGTAAAAAATATCACTGATTTTTATTTATGCACATACCCAGTAATGTTGGTAAACATACATTATTCTTCTGGGTAGCAGTAAAAATGCAATTAACAAGTAATTATATTTCAAAAGTAAGGCATAATATATAACAGAACATTCAGACTCTTAGATCTTCTAGGAGTGTTGTGGCTTCCAATCCCCAGACCGTATGAATGGATTTTGACATGGATTTAGTGGTGGACTCTGCTGTCAGCTGCACCTGTTGTGAAACCTGCCCTGCTCAGATGTGTGTGTGAACAGAAGGTTGCTGTAGGTTATGTATGGGGAATGGGGATTATGGGATCATTATCGCATTAGTTTTCATCTCAGTCAAACCTTAAGAAGTGTAAGCAGCAGGTCATTAGCTTGTGTTTGGGCTGAGAAACTGTGGTCATTGTTTCTTTAATTTTCTCACAGACCTCAAAGTGTACAAAGAAGGTTAGTATAGCTCATGTCGGGGCAGTGCACTGTATAGGAGCAACAAAGTGGGATACATTACTGTAATCATTATTATTAATATTATTTTTTTTTTACTTTCCTCTCAATCATGCATCAGGTACAAATTCAGATGGCTGCCTTTGAGGGTTAGAGGTAAGGCATGAGGAGGCATGGTATGTGTGTGTGTGTGTGTGTGTGTGTGTGTGTGTGTGTGTGTGTGTGTGTGTGTGTGTGTGTGTGTGTGTGTGTGTGTGTATATATATATATATATATATATATATATATATATATATATATATATATATATATATAACAGCAGTCACTTGAAATACATGGCTATGGCCATTCGAACCTTTGCTTTCACCCCAATCTAACACCAGAGGGATGCACAGGCATTGACTGTCTTTTTGATGGAATTAGAGAGGCAGGCAGTATTCCTGGATAGGATCTGTGTATCCTCACGGCAGTTGGCTTGCTAGTTGACTGTTAACAACTATTTTGTCAGTTTTGCACATTAAGCCTTGCCCACAACTTAAGTTTTCCTTGAAAGAAAAAAATAAGACTGAAATTCTTTTTCTTACTAGTGACTTTTGTTTAGGCCACCATGAATTAAAAGGTTGGGAAAATACACTAAAATGTACCCCAAAGCATATATAACCTTATGGCTTCTGGGAGCCCCAGTTTAATTGAGTTATTTTCAAAATGGTTATTACTATGCTGTTTTGGTCAGGAAAGTTGTGTTTCTTGACTTCTTGAAAAGCTGAAGAGTAAAGCAAAACATGAGAAAAGGAAGAAAAAAGGTATGTGCATGGTGTGGGGAGCTCAAGTATAGGGGTGGGGGATGGGGGGATGAAACAGTAGGCAGTGCACCATTTCACCCAGCCCTGTAAATAGAGTTGTTGTAATATATCACTGTTGTAACCAAATGTGAGTAATTGTGAATGTCCCTTTGTAAGATGGGCCAACATAGTGTGGTACACAGGCCTATCATAATGTGAGGACATTGTAGCTACAGTTCAGTCTGTGTTTGCTACTAGTTTGCTTAGCAGGGGTGACAGTGACAGGATGATTCTTAGACTGTAAATGTCCAGGGGGCCCTCAACTTGATATTTGCTGTGTGGCCCCAAAAATGCTAACACCAGCCTTGTGTGTGTGTGTGTGTGTGTGTGTGTGTGTGTGTGTGTGTGTGTGTGTGTGTGTGTGTGTGTGTGTGTGTGATATATATATATATATATATATATATATATATATATATATATATATATATATACGTGTGCATGCGTGCATACACATTCAGCACGATTATCAAAGCAGACTGGAAAAAGTTCCTGTAGTCCCCTAAGTCAGTAAGAGTCAGCTATGATAAATTAATTGCTCCTAAATGAAATGGTGGATTAGCCTTACCTGATTTTAACTTATATTACTTAATAACTGACTCAATGAGATTATTTAAGATTATTTATATTGACACCATAGGTAAGAAATGGTACCGTATTCAGGCCATAAACTGAAGTAATTATCTCAAATCATGTGGTTTTAACAAATTAGCTAGTCCATTCCTATCTGCTGATATATTAGAGTCTATGAAAGTCAACAATTTATTGGTAGAATTAACCTCATCATTCAATGTATTACTTAGAATCTTGAAACTTGAAAATAACTTTTTTATATTACAACCTTTAAATAAAAACCCTCCATTCAGAATAAACAATAAACATTGTTGACAAGCTCTCTGAGCTCGACATAAACCCTTACATAACTGGCTCACAGACAGAACCCAAGAAGTCAGGATCAGTAAGACCACCTCCACCAAGAGACTGGTCACCAGTGGAGTACCCCAGGACTCCGTGCTAGGCCCACTCCTATTTGGAATCTACTTCTCAAAAGTCAAGGCAAACTTTAAAGGGCTCTGCCTCGCCAAGCTCACAGATTACTGTAATTTGGGACCTATTATAGATTCCCACCAAGACACAAACATCTTGCTAGTGGGTTTAACAAAGATGAATGACTGATGCCAAAGCCACAGCCTAAAACTCTATGCCAAAACTGCATTTTAATGCCCTTTGGGAAACTATCAATGCAAGTTAACTACTCGATCAATACAATGCACCTAACAGTCAGCCCAGTAATAATTTATTTATTTAACATTTGTTTACTGGGAAAATCCAACTGGGATAGAGTCCATTTTCAGCGGAAGCCTGGGTAGAAATGCTCCAGATGCATGTCTTTGGAATAATAAAGGGTCTGAAAACATATGTGACCACAATCTAGCCTTTGACCAATGTGTAGCTAAGATAATAAGACAGTCATTCTGTGTTGTTCAACTTATAGGTAAGGGTATGGCATCCAGATCCAAGAAAGTTATAGTACCACTGTACCAGGCCCTTATTAGTCCTATCATTGAATACATTGCCCCCTTTGGCAAGTATCTAACCAGACACTTGCAACAGTTGGAACTCTCACAAATGTTTTTCATCAGGAGAATTCAGGGCATGAAAACCCTGTCCTGCACTGATTGCTTGAAGGTTCCGTCTCTGTTTTCAGTCTCCTACAGGCTGCTGAGAAAGAATCTTTGCCTTGCTTACATGGCTTCCTCAGATCCAGCCCTGATGGATCTTTTTCACATGCACAAACAAATAAACAGCAAGAGAAACACTAGATTCAGGGATCTGAACTTCGCTTGTGACATAAGCAATGTGCTGGAGAGACTGATATGTGTCCTAAAGGATCCCCACACTATGGAATAGGCTCTCCATCTTTTCAAAACAGAGTTCATCTTTGACCCAATTCAAACTAAATCTTGACAATTGGAAGGGAAATCATAAATTTACCCCCAGTCTGGCCCCCATATCCCTTATGGACTGAGGCTGTTGATAAGAAAATTATTAGCCTAACATCTTGCCCCTATAAATCCTTAGCTTCCAGCCTAATAGCATGCCCCCCCCATACAATGCTTGGGATCCAAATGGTTTGGGGTGCGTGGTTAGGCTGGTAAGGGCCCTAGTGGTTGTTAACCTAGTAACAACCTATGAACTTATGAACAAAAAATGATGGAGTTAATACAATTTCCTCTTTTGAAAGATACATTAATGTGGGACCAAACAAATTCTGATATTAAGTTTTTGGAAGACATGAGGAAAATTTAGGTTTACCTGAAGGGTACCCATCATCATTAAATCAAATTAGAAACGTATTTCTCAAAAATGATCATAGTAACCCTACCATAATTAACAACTTACATTTCCTCAAATTAATTACTACATTCTTTCAAAATAATGCCATTTCAAAAATCTATAAACTCATTCAAGCTTACAGATTTAATGGCACATGTCATGCATCCATTTTTGACAAGAATTAGACTATGAGATTTCAACAGGTGATAAAATTAAAAATGTGATAAAATTTAATATACAATTTAGCACAGTTAAAAAAATATTTTATATCCAATTAATGATTATTTATGACGCCTACTTGATACCAGTTAAAGTAACATATTACAGACCCCAAACATTGAAACAGAGTAAATATTATTTGGCTGAAAATGCACACCTAATTCATGTTCTTTGGTCATCTCTTATGGGATTATCTTCACATTAAATTGACTGAATCAAAATTTCATATTCCAAGTTTGGTCTGGCAGATAGAACTAGTATGGATAAGTTAAAAATAAAATCACTTATTCCTATCTTTATCCTAATTAAATATTATTTAACACAAAACTGATTAGATATGTCAAAATTACATGGACTAATTTTAAAAGTACAGCTTTTAAACATATTAATTAATCCAAAGTATCTAGAAATAATAAAATACCTAAAAAATGTAGAAGTCTGGAATAAAATTCTCCCGATCATCCACTGATTTTTTCTAGATTATGTCACTAGCTATGCTTTTCTAATGACCTCAACAGAAGTTCAAGCAGCATTAGTCTCAGCAAATAATTTGTGATTATTAATGTATCGGTAACACACAAAGCTATTCTAAGTATATCTAGACATCCTATGTGTTTTTCTTTCTTTAGCTTTTGAAATATATTGCAAAGTATCATCACAGTTATAATTTATCCATTACACACTTTATCAAATCCTGGGGTCACTTTATCAATTACAATGTGTAAATTGTTAGTTATGGTGTTTCAAGCTGTTATGGTTTTGAATGTTTTTTTAAGTTCTATAGTTACTTCAGTGATAACTACCATGCTTACTGTTCTCCAAAATTCTGGTGCTTGTTTGTTATTGTTAAAAACAACTAAAAACAATATTTTGAAAAAAAAAACAGACCAGATAAAAAGGGAAAACATGGTCATCAGGAAAACTAGGCATTCTGATATAGAATGTACAAAATCAATATCTTTTCTTAAAATTATACTGAAATTAAAGTTAAGATCGTATGGTCGCTAGGTTCATACTGAAGACATATCACATTACTGATCAGGAATAATAACTGAGTGTAGAATTTTACTGCTGGCAGTTCTGTTCTTAAATTAGCTTCCTTTGAGTCCTACTTGCCTTGATAAGCGGTTTTGGAGCAAAGCAGAAGTGTTTCTGTGCTTCTGTATCTCTTTAGGACTCCATAAACATTTGTCTCACATATCTTACTAGAAATGTGTATGAGAGAGAGAGGGCACAGGGGAACCTATAATTTCTGTCACCTCAAGCTGACAGTTCACTGCTGCAACCTCTGTCCATTTTCATTTGACCTAGCTGACAGCTGCGTTCAATGGCTGTTTAAGCCTTAGGGGATTTGCAACAGTCAGATGTCATAAACAAAGATGGAGACATTTTCTGTTATGAAAATCAGTTTCTCTGTTGCCTTAGTTGGGAAATTTAAGCAAAAGGTCAAGGACACTGGATCTTTTAAACTGCTTTCCTCATCTCCAAGTGGGGGTAGGGTAGGGTGGATAGGACAGTGGCAAAATGCAGATAATTTTGAACTGTATTTAGTCAGTGATCTGGTAAATCAGAACAGCTCTTACTCATTTAAATAAATTGCTGTAATCTGATTATCCAGTTAGTGCACTTATTTTAGCTGACTGTTTAGCATGATACAAGCTTTTCAGCACACATGTAGCATGGCATACAGCACTAAAAGATTACGGCATAACGGGAGTCTTGTTTATTTGCAATTTGGACATTGCTGTTTATAAAGATGTCTTAGGCCAATACCAGTGGTTCGCAAAGCACATTAAAACATCAAATTCTTTATTAAATGTGGGACTTACTTAAATATCATTTTTTTCTCTCAGAAAATATAGTATACTATTCTTGAATTGCACAGCTGTCTTTTTCAATAAGAAATGTATGGGACAGTTTCACTGTGTGTGTGTGTGTGTGTGTGTGTGTGTGTGTGTGTGTGTGTGTGTGTGTGTGTGTGTGTGTGTGTCTGTGTGTGTGGGAGGTGGTGTGTGGGGCTGTGTGTGTGGGGGTGCGGGTAAGGTAGGATATGAAACATTTTCAACTCTTAGTTTTCTTAACATTGGATTCTTTTATTATCCAAGTCAATTATCTTCCTACAAATTAGTAGTGGAGTGAAAGGGCATACCATCTTAACAACCTTAATAGCCTACCCCATCTCCCTGCTAATCAATAGATCTATTTCTGAGTGCACTGTTCCATCCTTGTGGAAATCCTCATATATCATCCTCCTCCACAAGGGCGGCTCCTCTACCGACCTCTCCAACTACCATCCCATCGCAGTCTTCTCCCCTATCACAGATTCTAGAAAGATGTATCCACTGCCAATTTCTTAACCACTTACTATCCAACAGTCTACTGTCTAAAACCCAACATGGATTTAGGCCATCTATAGCACCACCACTGCCCTAATTCAGTTCTCTAATACCATAAACTCATACAAGAATCAAGGAAAACTTGTCTCTGCCACTTTCCTAGATCTATCCAAGGCATTCGATACAGTTTCCCACAACAAACTCCTTGCCTGCCTCTCTGAACTCAACCTCAATAACCCCTCCCTCCACCTTTTTAACAGTTGCCTAAGCCACCACTCACAATCTGTCAAATGGCACAACTCTCTACTCCCCCCACTTCCCGTCACATGTGGCATCCCCCAAGGCTCAATCCTAGGCCCCCTTCTCTTTAACATATTTACAAACAAACTCCACCTAGCAACAGCTAAAGCAGAGATTGTCCAATATGCAGACGATACAGCCTTAATCTGCTCAGCACCCAACATAGATTCATAGATTGGTACTAAGCTAACTGCCCTTGTGAGCCATTTTAAGCCTAGCCAATTAACCCTTGTGAGACTCAAACCCTGCACCTTGTGTTTGTAAGGCAAACACCTTAACCATTAGACCACCCTCCCAAACTCATACAAGAATCAAGGGAAACTTGTCTTTTGCAAAGTAAAGCCCAGAAATCCTTCATTGAAACAGAGAACTGGCTAAACCATCACCAACTGATAGTAAACCCCCAAAAAACACAGTTAATATTATTCCACCTAACTAAGCCCAATGAACCCCCTTCTCCATTCTGTCAGCCAACAATACCTTCATCACCCCAGTACCAGAGGCCAAACTACTAGGTGTTACTGTCGACCAACAACATAAATACAACAAGCACATATCTCAAACCATCTCTAAAAAAGCTAGGATGCCTTTATTGTAGCAAACAGTTCTTAACATCCAAGTCTAGAACTACCATAGCCAGAACTTATCTATTGTCAACATTGCTGTATGCCTCCCCAGTTCTAACTAACATAAATAAAATCGACCTGAACAAACTCTCCACTTGCTACAACAAGATTGCTAGGTTTGCAGCCAATGCTAAATCACACTCCCACCACTGCCAATCCCTACATAAGCTACACTTGTTAGAATTTCCTATCTTACTAAGCTACCACCAACTCAACATAGCTCATCAAATTCTATATCACCCTGAGAGGACCCCTGCCCTAGCCTGCATATTAAATTTCTACAACTCCAACAGGGAACTACGATCCAGTAACAAAGCCCTGATAGAGGTCAATCCACGAAAGAACAGCTTTGGAGAAACCCTTTTCTACTATGAAGTTACAAAAGTATGGAACACCCTCCCTCCTGACCTCAGGCTACAAAATCACTCAACCACATTTAAAAACCTCTTTAAATCACACCTTTATGCTACCCCTCTTTGCAACTACAGAGACCCCCCCATTAACCATCACCCCATTGTAGGAGAACACCCCATGAGGCCTCTGTTTCCTACTTCTCACTATCTTTTTAACCAAACAACAATCCAAGATACTTGCGTAAGAAGGTAAGTCCACTCCAAGTACGGTAGTTCCTTTTCTTTAATGTAGCACAAGCAAAAATAATAAAAAAATATGGAATATATATTGAAGTAAATGATAAAACAACTGTGAACACAAATCTCTTTTCATCCCACCTGGTGGTGAGACTTCTTCAGGTAAAGGCATTCACTAAAACCAGTGCAATACAGTCCATGGTGCAAGCATGTTGTTAGTCAGCCAATGGGTGAGGGCTATTCCCAACACACTGATGATGCTATGAGGGTCCACTCAATAAGTAATTACTTTCTTTAAGAGTTTCTTTCAAAACACCCTCTGGACTTTTAGTAAGTATACACACTCTCTTTTCCAGCATTGTGACATAGTAAATCATACTCATAATATGTAAACATACAGTTATTAAAAATATTTAAATATTTAAGAACCTTTAAAAATGTTGTTAAAAATGTTCGAAAATATTTAAAAATATATAAAAATATAAATGTGTTTAAAATGCATATAACAGAATGGTGAAGTATAAAGTAGTAGTAAAATGTACTAATGCATAAAAATAATAACACATAAAAATGTTCAGAACACTTTTCTGTCTTATGCAGCATGGCATCCTACAGTTAAACATTAGAATAAAAATTATATATAAATATTGGGGTAACAATTATATATGGATACATGGATGTACAAACAACATTCCTGTCTATACAGCATGGCATGGCACCCACCATTTGAATTTTCTGACTGCTGTTGAGTTTGTACGTATTAGCTTGTACCGAAACAACTGTAATATATTTGACATAGCTAGTTTGTCCTACAGTTCATCATGTTAGTTATCTCTGGAGGTTTCTTAGCTTTAAAATACAAGAAATAGAGTAAACATCATTTAACCCAGGGTAAGCACAGGCCATAGTCCTGAGTTGCCACAATAACTCTAACCTTTCTAAATGTAAAGATTCTGGGCCCCCCTCTTCCGCCAGACTTCACACTGTCTATTGCCTTAAATTTAAATGTGTGGTTTGTATATTCCTGCTTCTATCTACTTAGGGCATTCTCTTGACTCCCTTTTTTATATGGTACAGGTTTTCGTAAACTCTTTCCTTGAACCTTCTGTCCGTCTTCCCTATGTAGAGTGCTGGACATTGTTGGCATAGAGCTACATAGATCGCAGCTTTAGTCTGACAGTTAAATTTGTGTTTTATTTGATACTCTATCTCTAATGGTAAAGGTTGACCCTGTAGACATGTGTGAGCAATAATGGCACATGTTACATCTTGACATACCGTACCTAACTGCACACTGGTATGTACCATGGTTAGCTTCCAAGATATTTTTCAGGTTGGGGCCCCGTTTGAAAACTAATCTAGGTGGACCCTCTATTCTTGACCTGGTAGTTGGGTCATTCCATAAAATGTCCCAGTTCTTAGTGATAATCCTCATGATCTCATATGCATCTGAGCTGAAGAGTGTAATCAAACTACCCTGTCCAAGACTGTTAGTGCCTGTTTTTGTGTGCAAATCTAATGTTAAGTTATCTGAACTGGTTTTCCTATCCAATATTGGTTAATAAAAACATCTTGATCTTTTTGACTGCACTTCTGTCATTATTTGATTCAGTAAGTGGTTTGGGTAACCCCTTCGAGAAAACATACCCTGTAGTTTACTACATTCAGTGCAAAAGTCTTCATCTTTTGTGACCATCCTTGCTGCCCTCACTAGTTGCCCCTTCACCACTGATCTTTTTTGGTGAAGGGGGTGGCAGCTACTGTAGTGTAAAAAGGTGTTTGAGTATGCTTCTTTCCTGTATATAGTTGCTGAATAGCAACTATTAGTGTAGTCTTTGCTAAGGTTAACATCCAGATATGCGATGTTATCTTTCCCAAAAGTAAACGTGAAAGATAAAAAGTGTGGTACTGTTGAAGTATGAAACCAGTTCTTCTGCTTGGGTATGGTTTCCCTCTATTAACATAAAAATATCATCCAAATAATGGGTGTAATAGTGGATCTGATGTGGGGTCTGCCCTGGTTTCTTCACATACTCCTCCTCCCAGTAGGCCATCACTAGATTTGCTACACTGGCCCCACAAGGTGAGCCCATTGCTACCCCTATTTTCTGGAGGTAGAACTTGTTACTGAACATGATGAAATTGTACGATAGAATAATGTCTAAGATGACTTCAACAAGTGTGATTTCCTCTTCTGGTGCCCCTCCCTTGCGTAACATGTTACTGACCCATTCTATACCCTCTTGGTGGGGGACTGAAGAATACAAGTCCTTCACATTGACTGTCAGGAAGTTCAAGTCTTTGTTGAATTCCAGTCTATTGATGTTAGATAAAAAACTCCATGAATCTTTACATATTTGCCGCTCTTTCTTAACGTATTTCTTAAGTACATAGTCTATAAATTTAGCGCAGGAGTATGTAATACTATTCCTAGCATCTACTAGGGGTCTCATGGGTGGGTCAGTGATACTTTTGAGTATTTTCAGAATCCCAAAAAGTACAGGGATTCTAGTTGCTGGCATGTGCAGGTAGTTGAATTGGTCTGTGTCTATTTTCCCCTCAATAAACAAATCATTTAAAATTGTTTGAATCATCCTGTATGCTGCATTCAATTCATTTCTGGAAACGTCAACATAAACATCACTTTGTAAAATCCTGGACATTCTACCTTCATACTCTTCATAGTTCATTATTACTAACCCACCTCCTTTGTCAGGTTGCATAATCCTGATATGGGGTTGTTTTAGTAAAGAAAATGCTTCTTTTTCTTTTCTAGTGATGTTGCTGAATCCAGCATTCACCTCTTTAACATTCTTTAAACAGTTTGTTATGTCTAATTCCCAAATCTGTTCATACAAAGTCAGTGTGGGATGTAGTGAGGGGTTGCAGGTACTAGGAGTGTGTAATGTGTTGAGTGTGTGATTGTTTGGACCCAGTAGTACTGTTAAATTCAAATTTCTTACAGTTTTAAGTCAATTAAAGTGTTAGGTAAGTCTGCCGTACGGGTTGGTACAAATGTATTCCCTTTAGCCAATAAGTCAACCAGCATTAGGTCTACAGTTAACTCAGAAAAGTTAAATACTTTAAAGTCTTTTTCTGTGTTGTAAACAATTTTACAGTTCCTAGAATCACTTACTTCAAGGTTGTTCAGCGATTCCAGTTGTTCCTCCTGTTGTAGTATGTTCTGGTAGTCCTTTCCCTCAAGTTGTAAATTGAGGCTGGTTGCCGAACATTTGGGGCATCTCCTGGTGCAAAATTTACCATATTTTGTTGTCCATGGCTGGAATTTGACATTTCTATGTCATCCTAACTTCTGTTCCCCAATTTATAATCCAAACAGCTCTGTTGGTTTGCTTTGTTCTCCTGCCTTCCTTTTCTAGATGTTGCATTTCCTGGATGGGTTGAATTCCCTGTAGACCCTCTTCTGGCTTCCATTTGGCCAATCAGAGCTCCGGATTGCGATGGAGCTGGCTTCAGATAGGCTGAACCAATCTCATAGGCATGTCTATCTCTGTTAAGCTTTTTCAGCTTGCCATTTCTCAGTTTTGAAATGTACTGATCTATACTGGTGAATGATCTTTCATAATCAAATTTATACCTATTAAAGTCCACATTTTCCTTGACTTTTTTTGGTCTAGGATTGTTGCTTCCTCCATTAGTTTATCTGCCCATAACTGATAGTGTTTGCACATGACTGCTTGTAATCCATAGCCATGCTTGTCAAAGAGTTTCAATAATTCTTGGTGAAACTCTGAACCCTCCACTAATCCTGTGAGTAACTGCCAAACTCTCAGTCCTTTAGGAGTGATGTTCTCACTCATACACTCTTTAAAGTATGCTATTTTCAAATGCAATTTTTTTTTATATTCTAGTAGTCTTTGATTGAATTCTTTTAACATCTGTGTGATGTCTCCTTCCTCCCTAGCTGGTTGCTCCATTTCTGAACTCCTCCTTGGTGTTTGAAGGGAAACGGGCTTTTTCAGCCATGTCTTCAGTGATGGAGCCCCAATAAGCCCTGAGGGTACTTCTTGGTGCGTAAATCTTGTTTCATGAGTTTGTGTCAGCTCTTGTGGTCTATTTTGTAACTCCACAGCTGTGTTACATGCAGTACCATTGACTGGACAGTTTACTGTACTAGACAAGGTTCTATTACCTTCTCTTCCTTCCTGGGCCAAGTGAGTGGCCAAAGGTGGTTGGGAAGTACTTGGAGGGTTAAATGAATGCATTGATAAATTAGTCTTAGTTATAGAATCAAGTCTAGTAGCAATGTCTGCAGCTCGCTGACTACGAGCTCCTATTAGGAGGGTAAGATTACCTACATCATTGTCCTGTGACAGCATGATGGGTGAAATTGCTGGGTCTTCCGAAGCCATGAGTACAAACACAAAACCAGGAAAGTAGGAGACTAAACAACAATCCAAGACACTTGCGGAAGAAGGTAAGTCTACTCCAAGTACTGTAGTTCCTTTTCTTTAATGTAGCACAAGCAAAAATAATAAAAAATACAGAATATATATTGAAGTAAATGATAAAACAACTGTGAACACAAAGTGCTTTTCATCCCACTTGATGGTGAGACTTCTTCAGGTAAAGGCAATACAGTCCATGGTGCAAGCATGTTGTTAGTCAGCCAATGGGTGAGGGCTATTCCCAACACACTGATGATGCTATGAGGGTCCACTCAATAAATAATTACTTACTTTAAGAGTTTCTTTCAAAACACCCTCTGGACTTACTAAAAAGCAAGCAAGTATACATACTCTCTTGTCCAGTATTGTGGCACAGTAAATCATACTCATAATATGTAAACATGCAGTTATTAAAAATATTTAAATATTTAAGAACCTTTAAAAATGTTGTTGTTAAAAATGTTCAAAAATATTTAAAAATATATAAAAATATAAATGTGTTTAAAATGCATATAACAGAATGATGAAGTATAAAGAAGTAGTAAAATGTATTAATGTAAACAAATAATAATGCATAAAAATGTTCAGAACAATTTTTCTGTCTTATGCAGCATGTCATGGCATCCTACAGTTAAACATTAGAATAAACAATAAAATATATATATAAATATCGGGGTAACAATTATGTAAATATTGTAAATATATACCTACTCTGAGCACCTTATGTTTATATACTGTACAAATATTATAAGATTTGTGATCTGCTGATTAAGCTATGATTGTACTGCATTTGACTGCCTTTTGCATGCTAACATTCTACCACTTGTTATTCAACTAAATGTAAAGTCAAATCTTTTCCTTTCACAAATAGTTTTCCTTTTCAAAAGTCATTCTTTTGCAAATAGTTTTAAATTTTATTTTTATTTTTGATGTTAATTTTAGATTTTTATTTCTTTAACCAGTAATTAGATTATGTTATATAGTTGTACCCTGATACTGGTTGTTTTCTGTGGTGTTGGGGGTTGTTGTACCCCTTCCTTGCCTTGTAGTTTGTAGTTTTGTATTGTTTGGTTTTTTTTTGTGCTTTTGTGTTGTTGGTTTGTTTGGGTTTTGACTTGTCATGGTTCATTTTTTCATTTCATCATTTTCATGTTTTTTGGTTTGGTTGTTGGTGTGTAAACATTAGTGTTAAGCATTTACATAAGGCATTAGATGCCTCTCTACCTACGAGATGTTTGATGAATGATATGAATAATATTTAATGGGTGGTTGTTGTTGGGTGGTGGTTTTGGAAATGATTCCTCCCCATCCTCTGTAGGCTAAGATCCCTTTTTGGCTTTTTTTTTTTTTACCTTTAATTATTTTATTTGCTGTGATATATATACTAAAAAGTTCTGTCATTCATATATTTTGTATTATTATCTGATGAATCAACTTTTTCATCATTCAGTAGTGTTAACTTCGTTGTTTATATCTTCAAGGGAAAGTTTATAATGCTTAATCATACACTGCCTATAAACTATTATTATTATCATATTATTGCACACGACTGTCGTGCCTGCCTAAAATGCAAGCATTCTTCCCAATGTTAATTTTTAACAGTATTTTAACTGTAATGTTTTGGAGCTTTTCTGCCCAGGACTCCACTGAAAATGGACACTATCTGTCCAGTTGGACTATCCTGGTAAAACAAATGTTAAATAAATAAATAAATAGAATCATCATATGGGAGATTATTTTTTTCCAGAAGATGTCTTCCTTTTAATGACAAACAGTTCTGAAAGTTTGTAGTGATGCTGACAAAAGAAAACCGCAGTAGGAATCTAAAATGCTATTACAATTTGCCCTAAGTGGACTATACTAACTTGGTAAGACACAATGCTCCATTTACTGAATAAAAAGTTGCCTTAGAAAAACATGCCTGGCATCAGGCAGAGAAAAATAGTTTCATTTTGTAATAATCTCCAAACTGCACCCCGAGTCCTGACTTTTGTTGTCAACTTGTTTAAATGCAGACTGAGGTTTAGCATACTGTTGAGACAAAAACTCATAGGTAGCTTCTAGGCATTCTGTCCAGGAGATCACTGAGGACCCTAGACTAATTTCTGCAGATCATGAATTAATTAAGTAACCTGCTCAGTGTCACAAAGTAGGAAAATGGAGTCTGTGGGAATCAAATCATAGACTATAGGAAGCAGTTTGTTAAGAGCTCATAGCCTTTAATGCTCTGCACTACCTGGCAGACAGATATTATGAGGATTACACTTTGGCATTGTTGACAATACTAATGCTATAGTTATCAGTCACCACTGTAGAGGTTAGGCTGGTGCCAGACTGTCACATCTTCAGTTTTTTCATTTGTTTTCATTTGTTTTCATTAGCCATAAGACACTCATTGACAGCACTAATGTATGGTACTTATTTATTCATTTTATGTACTCTGCAAGGAGTTCGTGCAGTGTGTTAAGTTTATGAACTGTAGTTTCTGTGGTACAGGGTTTGATTCCCTCAGCTCTCATTTGCCTACTTTGTGACATTGAACAAGTCAGTTAACTAGCTCTTGCGTTGCCTCTAAAAAGGGACTGTGTGTCGAGTGGGCCTGCCTGGTCGATAAATTGGCATTATTATTACTACTGGATTCTACTTCTTGCCATAATCTTTTTGCAAAGGGAAGGGTCCTCTTCAGCAAAGGAATAGAACTCCCATTTATTTGAGCTTGCCCCATCCTTAGAAATGGTATGACCTCCGCAGCAAGTTCATATTAGTTAGAGGGAATGGGGTAAATCCCTTCACAATTCAGGAATACACAAAACTTCCTGGAAGAATAATTTCTTATGAGCTCTGTAGGGGTCAAACTCAGCAAAATTGTATCTCAACATGTTTGTCCTTGATATTTATGATCGTATCTGTTATGAAAACAATTTAAAAAATAAATAAAGCAATTCAAGAAGTAAACAAGAAGTAAACAGCATGATAGCCACAGTTTACGTAAAGGTCTACATTAGGTTGTATACGTCATGTAAAAATAAGTAACTTTAATACAGTAAAAACATAATTTGCTGTAAGAACATATTCAGCGCTACAAAGCAAGTGGTGCTGGATGTTGTTATAAATAACCTGACTTCAAACAGTAAAAACTTGTTATATGTAATAATAATGACTGCCCAAACTAGCTAGCAATGTGCCTTTCAACTGGAAACCACACAAAATTATTTATTTGGCTCTTACACCTCTCAGACAGTAGCTCAAAGCTTAAAACTTTACCAGATATGGTAATATATTTAAAGCAAATATATATTTAATACTAACTTTAGTAGTTCAGGTAAACAGCATTTACCGTGATTTCTGGCTTTAAACAGCCTAACCCAAATACTTAACACTTACACTAGGCCCAACTTAGCAACAGAAAAAAAAAAATATTCTCTGTTACAAATATTCCACCGAGATGTCATTTATTTACTGTAATACCAGTATGCCAAGAAGAGACCATTTTCCATTACTTTCAATATTGTCTTTCACAGCAGATAAGATTCCCCAATAACTGTTGCAATAACCTCTGAGAATGAGCATGATGCTTTACATGTGAACTTAATCTTATGGATTGGAGCCCATTATATCAGAAAGATGATTCAACTAAATTCTTAGAAATTGTTATTGTTATACTAATCAAATCTGCCCTATCACACATAAAAATAAAAAGATTCCCTTTATACAGCTTGTTAAAATGAGAGCTACAACTTGGTATAAATGGAAAAATATAAGTAGACAAGATAGCCATAGTAATGCTGATCATACCATGACCAAAACAGCTAAAACCCTTTATTAAAAAAATAAATGAACCCGGACTAGTTTCAAATCCAAAGCTTTAATGGGATGTTCTAAAAGACATAACTTGCCACGAAGAAATACTTCACTAATTAAATCAAATTAATTTAAAATGTACAGATTCAAAATAAGCAACATAACTTTGTCAACAGGTTTCATACCATGTATATTGCAGCCATGTGAGTGATATCCAACAGTCAGCTGACTACTACCCAACGTTTTGCTTTAAGACTGTCTTCTTCTTTAGGCTTTTCCCAATTAGGGATCGCCACAGCAGAACTCTGGTCCACTAATGACTGGCTATTTCTCATAAAACAGCTTTAAAATACTTGAAAAAAGTATTTTATGTATTCAGTTTGTTGCCTCCATCAGGAGCAGACATGCAGTAGGATAGATAGTCTGATACCTAAAGGTTCAGTGTTGTAAAGTCTGCAGTGTCACAGTCCATCAGAGCTCTCTTTCTCTCTAAATCCCTAGTAAAACAGTGAATAAGTCTGTTACTAATACATAATTGTGTTGGGGAGAATTAAGGAAACAACTGTTGCATCACAGCTTAATTTGTTTGAGATTTTTAACCCCTTTGAGTTGTGATAAAGTTGGATTATTTTCCAGAACCCATGCTGGTGAGTTAAAGGACAGGGAAAGACTGTACTACATAAAGGACTATTTATTTGTCCATTGCTGAAGTTGTAACTGAAATAGACTGTTAAACTGCAGGAGCAAACTGTGTCGCTTTGCACCTAATTTAACTCACAGACAATCACAGTAATTGGACTGAATTTTTTGTTTAACTGTATGTTCATTTTTTATTGTATCATATCACTGCTTATTCTCCTGTCAAAAGTTCAGTCAATTTTATATTTTGGAAATAAAACTATGTACATTGAAATAACCCAGGTGTACTCAATGACCCAAAATATCACTATCTTTCCATCTATCTTACTATCTAAATATCTGTCTGTCTATGTATTTATCTACCTATCAATGCACGTGGCTCTGTTATTTGCAAGTGAACGATCACAATGTCATCATCCTGTTTATGCGACACCATTTGGTTGCCAGATACAGATGATCAACAGCGCATGAAAATGATAGTTCTTGGGTTGCGGGACTAATCCAGTACTGGGGATTGTGCGATCTTGGAGTTACTATATATAATTAGCAGTTGATGTTGGGTTGCAGGGGGGGGCTTGCCCCCTGTAAAAACACGTGTTGCTGGTTTAGCCTGCTCTGGAGTAATCTTCAGAGCATGACCACATCATGTCTCTGTTTTGTGTTTCGATGTCTGCATACTGATATCCCAAACGTCAACATTGAAATGATCCATCCAGCCATCTTCAACCTCTTTTTCCCATTTTACAAATGGAGTTGGGGTGTCACTTCAACAGTGACAATCATCTCGAGCCAAGGTTTACACTACTGGGTGACTAGCCCTGCCGCAATAGTTCATCTGTACCACTCACTCTCACACAAACTCACACCTACAGCCAATTTAGAGTGTCCAGTTCACCTATTGCATGTATTTGGAATGTGGGAGGAAACCAGAGCACCTGGAGGAAACCAATATGACTGCAAGGAGGACATGCAGACTCCATGCAGATAGCACCCCAGCCGAGAATCGAACTTGAGAATTTCTTGCTGTGAGGCGACAACACTAACCACTTGAGATGATCATTCAATCGCAAATAATACACACACATATATATATATATATATATATATATATATATATATATATATATATATATATATATGGATCCCTATCACATGGTCGACAGGCCATATGATCGACTTTCATTTGGTCGACAGTTCATTTGGTCGACAAGCAGTTTTATGTGGGGGGTGAAGCCCCCCACACCCCCCCTAACTATATATATCAACTCCAGGGTCGCACAACATTGGGGAGGGGGGCAAATCTGCCTGTCGACCAAATGAATTGTCAACCAAATGAAAGTCGATCAAATGGCTTGTCGACCATATATATATATATATATATATATATATATATATATATATATATATATATATATATATATATATATATATATATATGGATCCCCTTTACATGATCGAATTTTCACTTACCCAAAACTTAAAAGGACGAGTAGACTTCACCAAAAACTTACTTTCATGAACCCTCAGCTTACTGGAATTTTACTCCGGGAAAGGAAACACTTGGCAACTATGGTGCATTTTGCCCTTTTCCCCCACTGTAGTGTGATCTCAGCGTTGGTATATTTAGTTAGGGGAGGTTATGGGGTGAAACCCCCCTCCCCGCTTGTGTGGGTCTGATTTGCTTTGGTTTGTTTATTTTGTCATTGTGGCCAAGTGATTCCTTTCCCGAGTAAAATTGTAGTGATCTGAGTGTTCATGAAAGTAAGTTTTCAGTGAAGTTGTCTTGTCCTTTTAAGTTTCGGGTAAGTGAAAATTTGATTACATGAAGTAGAGCCATATATATATATATATATATATATATATATATATATATATGGTTCCACTTCAGAATGTCGAGTTACTGAAAACTAGAACTTCATATGGTCAAACACATCATTTCTGCAGAGGAGCAAGCCCCCCTGCACCCCCCACTTAAATATACCAACTCCGACATCACTCTATAGTGGGGAAAAGCAAAATCTCTCATTCATCGCTGTATGCAGAAGCGCAGAATGGGAGATTTCCTGTTTCCTCACTATAGTGCAATCAAGGATATGGTATATTTAAGTAGGGAGGGTGCAAAGGAACCTGCCCCCCTGCAAAAAAACTTATATTAAACTAAATTTAAGTATTTTTTTAACACTTCACAATTTCGAGTTTCTGAAAACTCGATCATATGGTCTCGACCATATGATGTTCGAGTTTTCAGTAACTTGACATTCTGAAGTGGAACCATATATATATATATATATATATATATATATATATATATATATATATATATGTGTGTGTGTGTGTGTGTGTGTGTGTGTGTGTGTGTGTGTGTGTGTGTGTGTGTGTGTGTGAGAGAGAGAGACAGAGACTGTGTGTGTGTGTGTGTGTGTGTGTGTGTGTGTGTGTGTAGCATTTTTAGTAAGAACATTTTATCCAGCACCAACATCATTACATGAGTAAGAATTTATATTTCTTTTCAACATCATCAAAATAACGTATTACCATCCAAGCCATTCTTAGAATTTTACAAACTGATACAATGCTACACAACTGGAAGCTCTTTATTTCCTTCTACTTTTCCATTATAAATCCCTTTGCCAGTTTTCCTATAACTAAACATGGTATTCACATTTTTTTTCTTTTTGCCAAGTCATCTCCACCTATTAACTAGATGCACCCCCCCAATTCCTCATTAATCAAATACTCTTGTAACCATCTTCTGTTTTGCATGCAAACAGGCTTGTTCATATCGTCTCTGCATTTTACTTTTTCTTTCAGCATTCATTCTCTTTACACCCACTTCTTTTTCCAAATCTTCCATATCAGCCTATGCCTTTTAATTCCTCTCTCCTCTTTCCCCAGTCTTTACATCTTTTCCAAATCTTCCATCATTTCAATTACCTCCTGCACCTCGGACTCCTCCACCATCTTCCATTTCCTCGTAATTGCATTCTTCCAGGTATTGAATACTATATGTGATGTAAATATTGTCAAACAAGTGCTGTATGTTAAGTGTTTTGGTTTTAAAACATTGCTAATGTTGTGTGATATAAATGTTATGATGTTTCTTTGAGTATTTAGGTAATGCTATGTATTAATTAATTGAGAAATTCCTGCATGTTAGGTTAATGAGTCATTATAAGACCAGTTACCTGAGCTGATCATATATAAAAGAAAGATTTATCTTAGCCATGAGAGACTCAAAGGAATGCTATTAGAGTTTCCAGGGGGAGGCTTGTTGTCCTAGACAGGAGTTCAAGTAGAGAATCAGATTTTGTTTCAGTCACAGGTAGGTCGCAATGTGTGAAGAACAATTCTCAGGAAGGAAAAGTGTTTTCAACTGCCTAAGGTAGGAAGCTCTAGAGAGACTGTGAATTTATGTGCCTGATGTAGGATGCTCTAGGTATAAAAGAAAGCATTTGAGCCAGGGACAAATTCATCACATCTAGACCAGAAGCTGGCTTTATATTTGAACTTTTTACTTGAATGATGGAGAAATCTGTATATGCACATTTTTATGTTGGTAAGACTATATTTATTTTCAAAATTTGAGTTGCAACCTGAAAATGAGAATTTTATGAGATGAATAAAAGCTATGTGAAGGTGTGGTGGGTTCCTGGAAGGATGAACATTATACTGAAAACATTGAGCATGTGGTCATAGCTCTTGTTATAGGCAGGTTATAACTGTTGTGTTTATCATTTTCTTTATTTATTATGATTCTGTTTTGATATTTTTAGTAAATGGTAGCCCTGCTTTTTGATGGCAAGAGCTATGGGCCATTTACAATCACTTGAATTACTATCAGAGCAGCAGATGAGACCTCACTTTAATACCTCATGTGAAGGATGGCAGATCAGCAATGCATAATCCTCTCAAATATATACATGGTGTACTGCAGTATCAATACGGCGGTAGCGTTATTACCTTACAGCAAGAGGTTCTCCCGTTCGATTCTTGGCGTGGCTTGGGAGTGCCTTCTGTGTGGAGTCTGCATGTCCTCTCTGCGGTTGGGTAGCGTTTGAAAGACATGCGTGCGTAAATGGGTGTGCCTTCGTTGAAGGTTGGGAGTCGAGCTGGCACCTCGGCGTTTCGTAAAAAAAATCTACTGCCAATCATTAGCAGACCGGAGTTCTGCTGTGGTGACCCCTTACCGCGAAAAAGCCGAAAAGACAAACAAACTGCAGTATCAATAAAGGAAAATGAATCCAAGTGCCTGGACTGGAAAAAGAACACATAGCCTTTATATTTTTCTGTTATCAAAGTTAAATAAGTAAGCTGATGAGCAGCTGACATCACAAAAGAAGGTTTATATCCAAGTTAGCTTGCAAACTTCAATTAACACCCAGAGTTCAGCAAGGCTGTATGGCAGAAAGTCTGTGCATTTGAAAGGAAATGATCAACCCTGTCACACAGCAGCTTGCTACTTTTACCTGGATCACATGACCCAGCAAGGATTCTACTGGCATTAACTATGCCAGAGCTGCCTTCTTTCATACTGGAGCTATCCTGACAACTCTTTATCAGTCATGGATGCTTAGCTGAGACTACAAAGTGAAACACTGCCAGTTCCTGTGCAGTTCCCTTTCCCAGTTATACTTATAGTACATGCAGTGAGTTCAAAGATGACTGTGCTTTACTTTGTGCCTTTGTGAATAAATGATCTGTGCTGTGTACAGCAACTAAATATAATCCCATTCTGATCTAGTATTAGGAGAGTTTCATAAAGTGAGACATGGAGAATCCAAAGTTCCCCCATTCTATACCCACAAGAATAGACACCTACAACCAAGGAAATGCCAGGTTTAGATTCTTTCTGGCCTAACCTTAATTTATTACTTCAAGGTGAAGGAGAATGCTTTTATATAGAAAATGGTATATTTGATTTAACCAGATAAGTCTGAGGTCAGGAAGGAGTCAGCAAAGAATCTAACTGTAATGTGTGTTTGATTACTATTGCAGCATTATGTTCTAGGCAACATTTGTCTTTCAGGTAATATAAATATACATTTTACTTGTTTTTTAAAATAGGTTGTGACTGAAGAGGTACATCAATGGCCTAGCTCAGCTAAAAATTAAAACGTCTTGAAATAACATTTTGGAAGGGAAATACAGTTTTTTAACCATGAATGCTGATTATCTTCCTACAGCTTTGTTGTTTCACTTAAATACTTATTTGCAGAGCAAATAAAGCTTACCTTTGTGATTTTTTTATGATAGACCACCAAACATGCCAATGCCTCATGCAAAGTTCATTAGTTAAAATATCAAAACACATCATGCCAAACACTAAAAATATGATAAAAACAACCATATTTGAACTGAAATATGATAAAAAAAAGAAAATTAGATTGCGATTACAGATGAAAAGTATTTTAATCCTCTTGACCTCTTCAATAAATTATGCCAAGGTCATATTTTTATCCATCTTCTAACCAAGTGGATCTGCTAGGCACAAACCTCTTTTCAGGAAGACCCAGAAATACTTTCTGGTAAACTGAGTTGCTCAGTGTCACAGAGTGAAAAGACTAAGAAATTAAACCCTGGGCAAAAGGATGAAGCTCATTGACAAGTCCTTATAATGTACAGTTATGTACATTTACCATAAATGTAGATGTTCGAGTGTATTCACTGTTGCAGTCATTACATTTGGGTAATCTTGCTGGCAGGTTGCCCTCAGACGGCCTGAATTCCAAAGTCTTGGGTCCTGCATTGGCTGCTGTCGCCCCTTCCCTGACGTCAGGTCATCAGGGGTATAAAAGAAGCAGCCGACGCCATTTTCTTTAGTTTTTCTTGCCCCAGATGTCAGGTGCCCCCCAAAAGGTTAGCCAAAATTTATATATGTATAATTACATGCACCAATATAAAATTTACCTTCATCTACAAGCAAATACACCACATAGGTTGTATAAATCTGAGAAGGAAAGATAGGTTCCATCAGAAGAGAAGGGGGATGGTGGGTGGGTAACCTGGACTGCAGCAGTGAATACACTCAAACATCTACATTTATGGTAAGTGTACACAACTGTACTATGTTCTTCGTGTTTCACTGTTGCAGTCATTACATTTGGGTAGAGTCCCAAAGCTAATGTTGGGAGGCTGGAGCTAAACAGCATTAGGAGCGGCTATGAGGCCCTGCAGAACTGCAGTAGCAAAGCCTGCCCTGGATTTAGAGTAGAATGACAAATGATAGTGCTTTGTAAAGGTGCGCACTGAACTCCAAGTAGCAGCCACTAAAATGTCCTTGGTAGGTACTCCCCTGAGAAAGGCTGCTGAAGTGGCTGCAGCTCTGGTTGAGTGTGGCCTAATGCCCTTAGGTACTGGCTTGCCATGGTGTACATAGCAGAAATGAATGCAGTGGCCTATCTACTTTGAAATAGTCTGCTTTGAGATAGCCTTTCCTTGTGATCCTGCAGCATATGTCACTAGTAATTGCTCTGTCTTTCTGAAAACTTTGGTTCTATCCAAGTAGAATCTAAGCTGTCTGTGTACTTCCAAAGAATGCAGAATTCTCTCCCCCTTGTTCTGTGGATTTGGATAGAAGGTTTGCAGGTGAATAGTTTGGTTGAGAGCCACACTGGACACCACCTTAGGCATAAATGTTGGGTTTGTCCGCAGAGAGACCCTGTCTGGATAAAAAATGATAAAAGGTTCACAGCCATGAGTGCCTGTAGCTCTGAAACTCGTCTTGCAGAAGTTATTGCTAGGAGCAGAGCTGTTTTCCAAGATAAAAACTTTATATCAGCAGTAGCAGCTGGCTCGAAAGGCAGCAGGGTGAGTTTTTCCAAGACATAGTTGAGGTCCCATGCAGGCACTGGAGATCTCCTTGGAGGTCTTAAATGTTTGACTCCTCTGAGGTACTGCTTTAATAAGGGATGAGAAAAGATTGGTAGCTCTACATTGTAATGAGCCGAAATGGCAGAGGCATGAATTTTAATAGATGAAAAAGATAGGCCTTTGTCCAGCATCTCAGTTAAGTATTGCAAAATCTGAGGAATATTTGGCACAGGTGTATCAGTTCCTTGTGCCTGGTTCTAAGCACAGAATCTCTTCCATTTTCCAGCATAAGATTTTCTAGTACTAGGCCTTCTGGCTTCCAAAATGACATCCATCACAACTTTACTGAGAGGTGTGTTTTGTATGACTACATTATTCTCTGAAAACACACAAAAGCGAAGAACTAGGAGCAAAAACGAAAATAAAGTTACTCAAAACAATTTATTAGCGCTTTCAGAAAGACTAGTATCTTTCCTTCTTCAGACAAACTCCATTTTAAAAACAAACTTTTTATAAACTTTGAGTAGCCATCACGTGTCTCACTAAATTACAATTACAAATTTAAAGTAACACAAGATTTTTAAGTATCATTCATTTTAAATGTCACTAAAAACCAGCCCTTACTTAAACATACATAAATATAAAACTAGCCTAAGCCTAACTCACTTAATAAATAATAATATTTACTTTATAACCAACTCCTTTTAATTCAAACTTAAAAATGAACATAAAATCAAAACTTTAAAAAGTTGTTAGAATATATTATCTTTTCAGTGCTAAATGTTTTAAAACACAAAGAATAGATATATATTCATTAAGTCCAGGGAAAAGATGTGCAGCAGTTCTTATCTGCCAGAAAAGTTCTTCTCTTTCTAATAATATTTGCCAAGGTCCTGCTCTGAAATCATCGTTGACATGTTTTAAAACTGTAAAATTAAAACTATGGTCTGGATACTCTGAAATGTGGCGTGCTAAAGCGTTTGTGGGATCTTTCTTAGAGATGGCATAAATATGTTCATACATGCGCTGCTTTAATTTACGCTGTCTTACCAATATAAAATTCCTCGTATTGGGTTGATTCTTGTTCGACCTCAAATTCCTTTGCTGACCATTCTGGGGATGACTAAATGTGGCGTTTGTCGCCAGTGCAGGTTTGTTAATGTGAGAAACACAGTTTTTGTTAATGATAGAACTTAGAACATTGTGGGTAGCTTCAACTGTGACACTAAATCAGTTGTTTATGTTGCTAATTGTGTAAAATGCGCAGCATTTTATATTGGTAAGACAGAGTGTAAATTAAAGTAGCGCATGTATGAACATATTTATGCCATCTCTAAGAAAGATCCCACAAACGCTTTAGCACGCCACATTTCAGAGTACCCAGACCATAGTTTTAATTTTACAGTTTTAAAACATGTCAACAATGATTTCAGAGCAGGACCTTGGCAAATATTATTAGAAAGAGAAGAACTTTTCTGGCAGATAAGAACTGCTGCACATCTTTTCCCTGGACTTAATGAATATATATCTATTCTTTGTGTTTTAAAACATTTAGCACTGAAAAGATAATATATTCTAACAACTTTTTAAAGTTTTGATTTTATGTTCATTTTTAAGTTTGAATTAAAAGGAGTTGGTTATAAAGTAAATATTATTATTTATTAAGTGAGTTAGGCTTAGGCTAGTTTTATATTTATGTATGTTTAAGTAAGGGCTGGTTTTTAGTGACATTTAAAATGAATGATACTTAAAAATCTTGTGTTACTTTAAATTTGTAATTGTAATTTAGTGAGACACGTGATGGCTACTCAAAGTTTATAAAAAGTTTGTTTTTAAAATGGAGTTTGTCTGAAGAAGGAAAGATACTAGTCTTTCCGAAAGCGCTAATAAATTGTTTTGAGTAACTTTATTTTCGTTTTTGCTCCTAGTTCTTCGCTTTTGTGTGTTTTCAACAGTTTGTTTCACTTTAGAGTTAATTGTATGACTACATTATTCGCCATGCTTTCAGGTTTAAAGTTCTGAGTTGGCTGTGCAGGATCTGACTGTTTTGCTGGGACAGTAGATGAGGTATTTGATGTAAGGTCCAAGCTGGGCATTGAGACAAGCTCCTTAGTATTGGATACCAGTACTGGTGGGGCCAGTCTGTGGCAATCAGTATCATCTTTGGCTTCTCCTGTCTGACCTTTAGGAGTACCTTGGGGAGGAGAGGCAGAGGGGGAAATGCATATACTGATAGGTTTTTCCAGCTGAAAGATAGGGCGTCCAATTTCCATGCTTGCCTGTGATAAATCCTTGTGCAGAATCTTTTTAGTTGGTAGTTGTGAGGGGAGGCAAATAGATCTATGTCCGGGCATCCCCATTTCTTTGTCATCATGCTGAAGACTTGTGGATCCAGGTGCCACTCGTGGGGCATGAGGTTTCTGCTTAGTTCGTCTGCCAGGGTATTTTTCCTTCCTGGCAGGAATTGTGCCTGCAGATGTACTTGGTAAGTCAATGCTGTGTCCCACAAAGTCATGGCTAGTCTGCAAAGGGGGTAAGAATGTGTTCCCCCCCTGCTTGTTTATACACCACATGACTGTGGTGTTGTCTGTCTTTATCAGTAGTTGTCCTGGATGGAGTAGGTCCTTGAAGGCTGTCAAGGCATTTTGAACTGCTAGCATCTCTTTTTGATTGATATGTAGATGCATTTGGTTTGAGGTCCATGTGCCCTGAATGCATCTTCCTGCCATGTGGGCCCCCCAGGCATAATCTGATGCATCTGTTGTTAGTGTTTGCCTGGCTGGGGGTAATGTGAATGGCTGTCCCTTGTTTTGGTGACAAGCCTTTTCCCACCATTGAAACTCCTTTTGCAGGCAGGGAATGAGAGTAATCATAGTTTCCAGGCTGTGACAATGTTGAGTCCAAACACTTTTTAGGTACCATTGAAGTTTCCTCATATGCAGTCTTGCATATGGAATTAGTAGGATGCAGGATGCCATTAAGCCCAAAGCCTGCAGAATTTTTATTGCTGATAACTGCGCCTTTGTTGCCAACATTTTGAAATAGGTAGTCAGTTGCCTTTGTTTGTCTGGTGTGAGATAAGCCATCTGGGCAGTTGTATTTAAGCTTGCACCCAGGAATATTATCTCTTGAGAGGGTACTAGTTTTGATTTCTTGTTGTTGACTGTGTACCCTAGGCATGTTAGAAGTCTTTTCACAAACGCCAGATGCTGTAGAAGAATGTCCTTGTTCTCTGCTTGAATTAGACAGTCGTCCAAGTAAGGATATATTTGTATTCCTCTTTGTTTGCAGAATGCAATTACTGGTGCCAGGCACTTTGTAAAGACCCTGGGCGCAGTAGATAAGCCAAAGGGCAGTGCAGAGAATTGGTAATGCATTGAGCCAGCCTTGAATCTGAGGTATCTTCTGCATATTTGTCTGATTGGGACATGCAGGTATGCCTCTTTTAGGTCTAAAGTCACAAGCCAAGCGTTCTTGCCCAGCATGGGCAGAAGCTGCTGCAAAGTCAACATCCTGAATTTTGGTATATCCAGGAATGTGTTCAAAATAGATAGGTCCAGTATTGGCCTCCAGGCCTTGTCCTTTCTGGGTACCAAGAACAGTCTTGAGTAAAATCCTTGTCCCTGCTCTTGCTCTGGTACTTGTTGAATGGCCCCATGTCCATGAGGGATGAGACTTGTTTTTGTGCTTCTGCCCATTGATTTTTTGGCAGATCTGGCCAGCTGTTTGCCTTTGGCAGGGTATGGAAATGGAACTTGTAGCCTTGTGACACTATATTTAGGACCCACTTGTCCTGGGTTATAATGTGCCAATTTTGAGAAAAAAGTGCTAATTTTCCCCCTAAGGGTGCTGCCAGGAGATAAGTGCTTGGTGCAGGCAGGGGGCAGTGATTGGGACTGGTTCCTGTATGGTTGTGATTTGTCTTCTCCAACTTTGGAGGTAGAAGCCCCCCATTGCTTTGGGCGGTTTGAACCTTGCGCCTGGGATCTGCCTCTAGGGCATCTGGATCTGCCCCTTTGAGGTCTGTCTCACACAGGAAAGGACCAATTCTTTGTTGGCCAGTGTCTACTAAATGTAGGTGGCTGTACTTGTAAAAAATCTTTGACCGTTTGCATAGATTTAGCTTTGTCCTCCATTTTCTTTAACACCTCTTTTTCTTTAACACCAAACAAAGTATCATGCTGTAAAGGTGCATCTAATAATTTAGCTTTAACATGATCAGGCAGATTTTGTTCCTTTAACCAAGCATGCCTCCTAATTACAGAACCTGTGACTGCGGCCCTGCAGGAGGCCACTAAAGAATCAAAACCACATTGCAAAGTATGCTTTCCAACTTGTTCAGCTGCATGCAATAAATCCTGCATTTCCTTGTTTTGTGCACATTCAGAGTTTAACAACATTTTCTGTTTAAGCAATGCCATGACATGTTGCTGATATTTGACCATATGAAACTGACAGTTTAAGGCCCTTATAGCCAAGGTAGCAGATGTGTAAACCTTTTTACCCCATCTATCCAGTGCCCTAGAATCTCTGCCAGAGGGGGTAGGGTTTTTTGCAGTGGAAGCTTTAACTCCTTTGGGACCCTGAGAAATAGTTTCTGGGTCTGCAGCAGGGTTTTTAAAAATGAATTTATGAGAGTCAGGAACCCTGTAATATCTGTCAGGCTTAACAGGAGCTGGAGGTAAGGAGTCAGGGGTAAGACTAGACTCCGAAAACACATCATCTACAATGTCTAACACAGGTGGGATGGCTAGTGGCTTGTGTTGAGGTAGTAAAAGGAAATCCCTGAGCCTCTTTTTAGATTCTGAAAAATCTTGGCTCTCCCAATTGAAATGCACCCTCATGGTATGTAAGGTTTCCCCAAAAGAATAGTCCTCTGGAGGAGAAGCTGAAGGTATAGATCCTTCAGCATCAGAATCCTCATGGGGGGAAGAGAATATTCCTGATCAGAAGAGGAATCAGAAGAAATGGAAACCTGATCTGAAGATTCATAGTCAGTCTCTTGCCTAGGCCTCTTATCAGGAGGGGGATGGGAATCCCTGCTCAAGGTAATCAAGTCTTCGGCCATTTTGAGCATCTGATTTTGGGCATAGAGACCTGACCACATGACTCTTGAGTTTGTTTCTTTGCTTTGGAAGGTGCTTTAGTCTTTGCCTTTGAAGCTGAATATGGTTTGATGTAGAAATATTTAGGTCTGAATACACCCTCAGAAGCCGGTGCCTGCTCAGTGGCTCTGGACCTATCTGAAGGGATAATATCTGAGGCTCCAATATCTTGAGTTTCCAGCGGCATGGCCGACTCCACGTGGGAGTCGGTAGTGGCCTGCGACTCTAAAGTAGCAGGCATCAGGGGCTGCAAAAGTGCCTCACTGAGGACCGGCAAACCGGCGACTCGCTTAGGAGAAGCTTCACTGTCGGTTTTGGGCCTCGGTTGTCTATCTCTTTCCTTTTCTTTGAGTTTCTTGTGAACTCCGGTAGTCGGATGGCTATCCGACGACATTTCCGGATAATTAAACCGGCGTCCAAAATAGTTTAAAGCAAAATTATACCGATGCTTAATACTGCGTTGGTTAAATCTAGCACAAAATCGACAACCAGAAACTTGTGATCAGGGCCTAGTCAAGGAATACAGTAAGAATGAAAATCCTTATGAGGTATTTGCTTCCCACAAGAAATACAATTATTAACTTTTTCTGATATCGGTCTGGAGCAAGAAAAAAAATTTCCCCAATGGGGTACTTAGCTTTATTGAAGACTTCGGATCTGAAACTCTAACATGAAAATCTCAGGAGTCGAACGACCGGCACTTGCGAACTGCTTCTGCTTCGGGCACCGCGCAGCAAGAAAGACTAAAGAAATTGGTGTTGGCTACTTCTTTTATACCCCTGATGACCTGACGTCAGGGAAGGGGTGACAGCAGCCGACGCAGGACCCAAGACTTTGGAATTCAGGCCATCTGAGGGCAACATGCCTGCAGGATTACCCAAATGTAATGACTGCAACAGTGAAACATGAAGAACATCCTTATTTGTTACACCCTCACATGTCATTAGTATAATAAAACTTTTACCTACTTCTTTCTCCTGTTATGTTATGCTTTTTCCCTGCAGTATTGAACTCTCTGACTACTTATAAAGCTGTAATATTTTATAGAAAGCTGATCAATGTATCACACATTCCTGTTTGTGAATAAAAACATATGTTTCTCACATCACCTGTAAGTCACCTGATCTTTCTTTCCAAACTGTGCTGTTTTGGGCTTACATCTCCCCCCACCCCTAAAGATTTATTTTATTTACCGGGAAAGTCTGACTTGGAACAAAGCCAATTTTCAGTGGAGACCTGGGGAGAAACACTTCAGATGCATGTCTTTGTGACATGGGAGGAAATCAGAGCACCTGAAGGAAACCCACATGAACGCAGGGAGTTCATGCACATTCCACACAAAAGGCATTCTAGCCGAGAAACAAACCAGAGAACCTCTTGCTGTGAGGCAACAATGCTACCTCTGCACCACTGTGCCGTCCAAAGATGGTATTGACTTCTTTAGTTCCTGTACTAGCTCTTCTCCAGTCCTTTCTTCAGGAGTATACAAGCTACGTTATCCTCTCTCCACAAGGGCATGTAGATGTTAAGTTCCATTACCTTGCCTAAAATCAGTGCTGGTGCAAACTTGCAACTGTCTGGAAGTCTTTCTGTGGACAACATCAACCTTTCAAACATAAAAGGCATGAAACGGGGTCTCAATTCTTATCTACAGAGAAAAATAAGAATTATCTGTGCAGAAACATATTAAGTCTAACTTTCTTCAGGAAATAAAGACCTCTATTCATGCATTTCTAATCAACTAACTTTGCATACCAGCTTTGAACAATAACACTTTTATATGCAAGTCATCTAAAATGAATATCTACTTCTTTTTCTGCTTTTGTTGAACATAGGAATATGTCCTAGAGGATACATGCTATCGATTACTAGTGGGCTTTGTTATATAGCTCTGTTTTTGAATCCATCAGAGTCCATGTGCTTCCTACACAACTCTCTGCAAGTCACTTAAAGTGATTTGCCACTATTCTTGCCATCATAGTTGTTTTATTGCCATAATGCCTTCTTCTGGGGTTTCATGATTTACAATCGTTTTTACCTTCTTTTTCTGTGTGATGCTCTGCCTCCTTGTAATTCTCTGTTGAATGCTGTCTGACCTTTGATATCATGTTAGGTATTCCACTAAAGCTGTCAATTCAGTGCATGAAAGCAGTTCTGAGGAATGGAGTGACTTTTCGTTTAACTTCTGATGTTGGAATTCTAAATTCTTCCCAGGATGACCCTTATTTGAGTTCAGCAGGACATTCAGATGCTTGTAATGTTGGTATTCCATACCATAGTGAAATCCTGCTTTAAAATGACTACTTGGCCAGTAATCTTGTATCTTATCATATACTGTTATGCCTCCAAACAGGCTTCGTGCCTCATGAATAGAGAAAGGCAACAGTCATCCCTCTGCATAAAGGTGAGCCATCTACAGACCCTGGAAACTACAGACCCATAAGTCTCACTAGTCTTATGTATTAAGCCATGGAAAGAATTATTATGGAGATGATCAACAGAAATATAGTAAACCTCCAGACACTGGACCTGACCCAGTTTGGTTTCGTCAAGGGCAGATCATGCCTACTCAACCTGACTTCTTTGAGAAGGTCACCAAAGCAATGGATGAGGGCGAAATTGTTCACACTGCCTACCTTGACCTGGCCAAGGCATTTGACACAATAACCCACTCAAACATTGTTGACAAACTCAAGAGGTTATGTACAAACCCATGTGTCACCCGGTGGATAGCCAAATGGCTCACAGACAGGACCCAGGAAGGTAGAATTGGGGAGTCCACCTTTACAAAGAGGCCAATCACAACTGGAGTCCCTTAGGGATCAGTCCTTGGATCGCTCCTTTTTGGGATTCACTTCTCAGAAGTCAAGGCCAATGTCAGTGGTCTCTGGCTGACTAAATTTGAGGATGATTGCAAAGTAGGAGCTGTCAATGAATCTCACACTGACACAAGTGTTCTCCAGGAGGAGCTAACACAGACAATCAACTGGTGTTAAGAGTCATGGACTAAAACTAAATGTCAAGAAATGCATAATAGTATCCTTTGGGAAGTCATCCATCCCTGGTAACTATCACATTGGCAACACACCCCTTAGACTTGACGTAGTAGTCAGAGACTTAGGGACATACATAGACAGTAATCTTGCCTTTGATCATCATGTGTCTACAGTGGTGAGGAAATCATTCTATGTTGCGCAACTTATAAACAAAGGTATAGCATCTATGTCCAAGGAAGTCATTGTCCCACTGTATTCAGCATTCATAAGACCTATCACTGAGTACAATGCCCCCTTTGGTATGTACCTAATCAGGCATATCCAACAACTAGAACATCCACAGAGGTTCCTCACTAAAAGAATACAGGGAGTAAGTTATATGTCCTCTGCAGACTGCCTCAAGGCCCTATCCCTGTATTCTGTCTCCTACAGTCTTTTGAGGGAAGACTGATGCCTGGCGTACAGGGCATTGTCAGACCTTACTCTGTTGGACCTCCTGCATATCCACAAAACCAACAGTATCAGAATTACCTGTTCTAAAGACTTAAACCTTGCCTGTGATATAAATAGGACCTGCCGGAGAGATAGGTATGTATCCCAGAGACTACCCCCATCATGGAACAGGCTCCCCATCCATGTGAAGCAGAGTTCCTCCCTAATCCAATTCAAGTGCAACTTGGACAATTGGATAGGAAACCGGAAATTCATCCCTGGTTTGGCACCTATGTCTCTGGGGCAAACAGGTAGCCTGTAAATGGTTCATCTCCCAGGCCCATGCTT
Source organism: Protopterus annectens (assembly GCF_019279795.1). Classification (NCBI taxonomy): domain Eukaryota; kingdom Metazoa; phylum Chordata; order Ceratodontiformes; family Protopteridae; genus Protopterus; species Protopterus annectens. Next base: position 1,026,438,226 of record NC_056729.1, read on the forward strand.
ACACTTATCTATCAGAACTTGTCAGAAATGTGGGATGCATGGCTAGGCTTAAGGCTCTTGTGGTCTAGTAAACACCTATGAACCTATGAACTTTGCCACATACACTGTACCATACTCTCCTCAACTTTACAGTGCTATGAAAATTCACTTTACAGCTGTCCTGTTATAACTTTGTTAGTGTAAACACACATTCTGAATTATGTTTGAAAGATTTTTATACCATTGTATTGCCTGTATTATGATTATAATATATTTGCATACTGGCTATATATATGTTTCTTGGTAATGTTTTTGTTTTCTATTATATGTTTAAACAGTCATTGTTTTTCCCCCTCATTATTGTATGCTCAAATGATTCATCACACTATGCATGTATGTATGTATGCTACTTTCTGTATTTTGTGGAGTTTTTCTCCCTGGGTGTCTGCTGAAAAGTTATTTCCAACCAGATGGACTTTCCTGGTCAACAAAAGCAATAAATAAACAAATATATAAAGTTAAATAAAATCATTTGGGAAAACACAAATAGCATGGATTCTGTTAGGATATAATAAATCTCTTTTACTGCTAATTACTAAATTAAATACATGTATATTTTCTAAATTTGTGACTGTGTTACTTTCATTTTGTGGTCACACTGTTATCACTGCTGGTTCACAGTGGTGCACTGCTGTTTTTGTTAATGTTTTGAGGGGCAGTAGGTGGGCGGCTAAAGTGTTTTTGTTTGGAATGAAGGGAAGGATGTTAGTGAATGGTATGGGTCAGTTTGAAAATTAGCTATGGATATGATTTTAGGAAAGAGTACTGTGATAACAAAGTCAAAGTCAAAGTAAACGTTATTGTCATTTAGGACTACACAAGTGCAGCCTAAATGAAATTCCGAGCATCAACTCACCCAAGAGTACATAGGAAGCAAGGATAACAAGAACAACAGTATGACATTTCAATTTAAAAAATATATTCAATACAAGACCCACAGAAGGATAAATAAATCAATAATAACAGTAAAAACACACAAGCAGCCCCCAGACAGACATAAGAATACTGTACATAGCAGCATGACAGAGTACGATTGCACATGTTAAGATTGTCCTCCTTTGTTCATCTGCATCAGACAAACAGCAAGCAGTTACACATGAATATGAAAATATATTGCTACATCAAAGAAAAAAAAGATATTGAACACTTTTCAGCTGAGCTACATGTTGTGAAAGATTACTGAGTAAGTAATCGGTGGCTGGTATCAGAGTTTATAAGTCTCAACACTGCTGGGTAGAACTTGTTTAAGTATCTGGTGGTCCTGCAGCAGATACTCCGACATCTCTTGCTGAAGACAGTTGTGTAAACCAGTGGTGTGCAGGGTGAGAGGGGTCATGAATTATTTTGGATGCACATTTAAATCTTCTTGCTGTGAAGAGATCCTGGATTGATGGTAAGTTTGTGCCCATGACTTTTTTGGCAATTTGCACCACACTGTAGCTTCTTTCCTTCTGCTATTGTACTGTTCCCAACAAAAAGTGTGAAGCTACTAGTGGGAATGCTCTCAGCTGCTCCAATGTAGAATGTGGTGAGAACAGTAGGTGGGAGCTTTGCTGTTTTGAGCCTTCTGAGAAAGTGGAGACATTGGTGTGCTTTTTTGACCAACTGTTCAGTGTTCACAGTCCAAGAGAGATCCTCCGAAATGTGCACCCCCAAAAACTTTTGCAGATTTGACCCTTTCCACCTCTTCACAATTTATCATGAGAGGTGAGTGTGTCGGTGACCTTTTCCTGAAGTATATAATGATTTATTTTGTTTTATTGACATTCAGGTCAAGGTTGTTCTTAGCACACCAGTCAATCAATGGGTAGACCTTGTCTCTGTAAGCTCCTTCATCCTCCCCTTTGATGAGGCCCATGCACATAGTATCATCTGCAAACTTAATGATGTGATTGGTGTTGTATTTTGCAGAACAGTCATGGCTCAGGAGATGAACAACAGAGGGCTTAGCACACAACCTTGAGGAACAAGTTGAGTATTATGCATCCAGAGGTGTTGTTGCCTGCACATGTTTTCTGCAGTCTGGTTGTCAAGAAGTTGAAAATCCAGTTGCACATGAGCTTGCTAACTCCAAGATGTACAAGCTTGTCAATAAGCTGCATAGGAACCACTGTACTGAATGCGAGCAGAAGTCAATAAACAACAGCCTGACATAGTTGTTTCTTCCTTCCAGATGATCAAGTGTGAGGCGGAGTGCCATTGAAATAGCATCTGCAGTGGATCTGTTAGTCTGATAAGCGAACTGTAGAGGGTCAAAAGTGGATGGAAGGTTAGCCGACAGATTCCTTTTAGCTAGTTTATCAAAGCATTTCATGACATTTAAATTTAGAGCAACCAGTCTGTAGTCATTCAGACAGGCTGGATTAGTTTTACTGAGAGAGGGACAATATTCGTCACTTTGAAGCAAGAAGGAACTTTACCAAGAATAAGGGAGGTATTGGAATATCAGTTAGAACTGAGCATAGTTGGTCTGCACAGCCTTTAAGTACTTTACACAGTATTTTATCAGGACCAGCAGCCTTCCTGGGGTTCTCTTTCTTAAATGAGATCTTACTTCATTGGAGTTAAGGCTGAGCACCCCTCCTCCTGGTCAATGGGTAGCCTTGTAGCAGCCATGTTGTTCTTCTCTTCAAATCTGCCAAACAAGGAGTTCAACCTGTCTAAAAATTCAGTGCTGTCTTCACACTGAGCTGACCTGGTTTTATAGTCAGTAATCTGTTGTATCCCTTGCCAGAGACTCCTGGTGCCCCTCATGTCTGCAAATTGACTTTGTAATTTCTTTCCATATTTCCTCTTGACCTCTTTAATGCCCCTTTGAAGGTTTGCTCTAGCTTTGCTGAGACTCTTCTTGTCCTTGGCCCTGAATGCTGCATTTTTTGCCTTCAGGAGATCATAGCCTTTGTTCTTGAGCCATGACTTTTGGTTTGCTCTGATTGTGATGCTTTTGATGTCAGATGCATCATCAATACACTTAGTGACATAAGCTATTACTACTTCTGTCTAACCATCTATATTCACCAGTCAATCTGATGTAGCAGCCTCTTTGAAAATGTCCCAGCAGGTACTGTCAAACATTCTTGGAGACATTCCAAAGCCCCCCTCATGCCAGACCCTGATCTGCTTAACTGTGGGCTTTTCTGTGATCAGAGCTGGTTTGTAGGCTGGTAGAAGCATGATGCTAAGATGGTCAGAGCTTCCTAAGTTAGGTTGTTGTATTGCTCTGTAGGCACCTTTGATGTTGGAATATGCCTTGTCCAGTGTTACATATGCACGCACATACACACACACACACACACACACACACACACACACACACACACACACACACACACACACACACACACACACACACACACACACACACACAGAAATGCACCCAGTTGCTCCTGGAAGAAGGACTGAAATTTGATGCTTTGTTTCAGTTCTTCTGTATGTAAAGTGAACTACTTCATTTTGTTCTTTTATTTATTTATGAAGAAAATGTAGTACAAACTAAAGGAAAGGGTACATAGTGCAATTTACGAGGGAACAAAGGCTTATTCCTGAAACTACTTGGAGGGGCTCAGAGAGAGAGGAAAAAATAATGATGATCCTGGGAGTAGATTTGAGAGATAAGCTGTGATGTGCACATAGGAGTCATGTATGAAATATGCAACAGTATTGTGTTCATAGGATCCTAGGAAGTTACTAGGCTAACGGCCCCAGGGCCTTTACAAGTTCAACCTGTGTTCCCAAGGGTGTCTGGTTCAAGAAGAAACATGGGGATTAGACATTTAATTTCCAATTTCCAAGACTCTTTTTGAAGTTAATTTAACCTGTTATTTATTACTTATATGTGCTGCATTACCTGTCTTCCTGCATTTCCTCAAATGACTGCTACTTGTTTATTGTGAAGATTTCTTAAAAGCATTACTTTTAAGATCCCCTAAGAATACAAAAGTCACCCTGTGATGGAAACGTTAACTTCACCTCCCTTTGAACCAGCAGATTCAGTGGGCTTAATGTATCTGCCATTGAAATCTCTTTTGGTGGTGGTCATTACTTTATGAAAGATCATGCAGCCTGTTATGTGCCAGCCAACAGACACAATGTTTCATAATGAGAATGTTTTACTTGAAAGCTATTCCTTAATTTATGCCAAATGTATTGTCTGCTTTTTCTTGAAACAATAATTTTAGCTACCAGAGTTTTACCCTAACTACCTGAATGTTGGAACATGTTCATTGAATGCAATTAAGATAGGTTACTTGAAGGAATTATGATAGAAGTGCTAATACTTTTGTAAAATGTGGTAATCATTTCCTTCATAAAAAGGGGGGGGTGGTTACCTGTTACCTTGTAATTAAACAAATATTTTAGTGATTGACCAATTGTATTGCAGTTTGTTATGATTTGAGCTTATTCTACAAAATACTGTCCTTAATGACTTGAATAAATATTTACAGAATAATATCAGAAAATGCTAGTGTGCAGAGGTCGTATACTAATCTTTTGGACCAACACAGATTTTTATAGTTTCTTGAGCTTCATACTAACAGATTACTTTCAGTTTTTAAGTTTAAAATAGTTTGGGTTGGAAGAATTAGGAAAAAAGGTTCTCTAGACTATGAGAGTTAGTAATTCATTAACTCCTGATGAAGGGCTCCTTTTTGCCTGAAAGCCTGATTAGCTGTAAATCTATGTTAATCTGTTAAAAAAGGTATTGTGTCACATATGTGTTGCAATGCTTTATGTTAGTAGACCAGCACAGCATTTCTCAATTTTTTTGCACTAAATGCTGTGAGTGATATGATATTATTGGCTTCTGTGATCCTGAATGCATACCGATAAGACACATTTACATGTAAGTTCAACAAAAAAAATTTTGCTTGGATACCAAGATTAATAACGTAGAGGTCAGAAATAGGTATTGCTTAGCATTCCAGAATTATAGTAGCTGTAAATTTAAGTCTAAGTTAAAATACAGAAATTACTTTGCTTATCAAATCTTCCACATCTAACTGTGAAACTCAACTTGATATGAAAGCGTGAAAGCATAGGATCATAGGAAGTTACTAGGCTATTGGCCCTGGGGCCTCAAAAACCTAGCCAAGAATTTAGCTCATGTTCCGATAAGTCGGCACCCAAAGCCCCTGTCCAGCAGGGACACAGGTGGAATCTCAGGGGTGTATTTTCTGTACCCCATCCAGTTATCCATGTTGTGCTCAAAAAGGTTTAATGAGATACACTGCGTGACATTGAGCGGGAGTCTATTCCACAGATGCGGGAGTCTCTGGGACACAAATATGTCCCGTCAACAAGTCCTATTGATGTCACAGGCCAGGTTGAGGTCATGTGTGTGAGTTACTTGAGTAGAGCTTGACTTGCGAATATGCAGCATAGTCTGAGATTGCTTTGTATGCCAGATAGAGATCATCTCTGAGGAGTCTGTAGGAGACTGAGTAGAGAGACAGGGCTTTTAGCCTATCTATGTAGGGTAGATGTTTGAGGTCCTGGATTTTCCTGGTGAGGAAGCTCTCTGGTCTCTACAGCTGCTCCATGTGCTTTGTGAGGTACTTGCGGAAAGGGGCATTGTACTCAATTATGGGTCTTATAAGGAAAGAATACATGGATGTCATGACCACCTTGTCCCTGGATGAGATACCCTTACTAATGAGGTGGACCATGTAGAAAGCTTTACATACAACAGAGGCAATATGGTGGTCAAAAGTCAGTTTGCTATCAACCTGGATGCCCAGGTCCCACACAACTGATTGAGTGCTTAGGACCTTGTTATTAATGTGATAATTTGTGGGGATCTCCCTCTCCCCAAAGGGGATGATGATGCATTATTTGGCATTCGGATTGAGGCCATGTTTCTGGCACCAGTAATTTGTTTGGGTGAGACCCTGTTGGAGGATGTCCATATCACTAGGGGAATTGATGACAACATCCAGCTTGCAGTTATCTGCAAACTTGGTCAGCCATAGCCTACTGGTTTTGGCCCGCACCTCAGAAAAGTATATCCCAAACAACAAAGGCCCCAAGACCAATCCCTGGGGTATACTGCTTGTTACGGTTTGACTGCTTAAGGTGGCTTCCCCTATTTTGACTAGATGGGTTCTATCACTGAGCCAATTTGCTACCCATCTGGTAACATATGGATTTATGCCTAGTTGAGAGAGTTTATCTATTATTCCCGAGTGGGGAATAGTATCGAAGGCTTTGGCCAAGTCACGGTAGGTGGTGTGCACATTCTTCCCCTCGTCCATGGCTTTTGTGACTGTCTCAAGGAAGTTGACCAAATTTAACAGGCATGACCTCCCCTTGACAAAATCAAACTGTGTGGGAATGAGTGTATGGAGGTTGCAAATGTTCTTGTTAATGAGATCCATGACAATCTGCTCCAAGGCCTTGCAGATCAGACTAGTTAGGTTGATGGGTCTATAATTTCCAGGATCGGTGGACACTCCACCTTTGTGCAAAGAGATGACAGTGTCTGTCCTCCACTCAGCTGTGATGAAACTGATACTCAGGCTTTGGTTGAACAGTGTGCCTAATAATGCTGCAAGTTCCTGTCTGAGTTCATGTAGGATGCAACCTGGGATGTTACTGGGTCTCATAGATGCTGTATTTTTTTGCCTTTGAGAGGGCAGTGATGACTTGCTCCCTAGAGATAAGGGGAGGGGAGTAGGTGCTGGGGATGTCCTGATTTACCGATCGGGGGGACCAAGGTGTAAAGTTTTCACTGAACATGTCTGTCAGCAGGCTGGCTATATCTACATCATTTGTGTATGTGCTATCCTTGCGCACCAGTTCTGAACAGATCTGGGAGCTTCCCTTGAGATTGCAGACATATGTGAAGAAAGCCTTGTGACTGTCTTTAGTAGATGTGGCCAGTTTGGACTCGAAGTTTTCCAAAGACATGCATCTGGAGCATTTCTCCCTGGGCCTCCGCTGAAAACAGGCTCTGTGGAACCTAGTCGGACTTTCCCGGTCAACAAATGATAAATAAAATAAATAAATAAAATAAATTTAGGGGATTTCACTAGTGTTCTTATTTGCTTGTTCAGGCTAAGGAGAGATTGCTTCCCATTAGGCACCTGCTCCTTCTTGGTCCTAGACAGCAATTTCTTTCATTTTATTACAGACTTCATTTATGGGTCTATATTACATTGTCGAACTCTTAAAAGTTCGAACGTCATATGGTCGACACCATATGATCGAACTTTTAAAAGTTCAGATGTTTCAATGGAGATCTCTGTACAGTGCAGAATGGGAAGATTTCCCTTTTCTGCACTGTAGTGCAATCTCAGAGTTGGTATATTTAAAGATCAGGGGGTGTGGGGGCGCAGTGGGGCTTGCCTCCCTAATAAAACCGTTCAGGTAGGTTTTTTTTGTTGGTTTATTTTTTTTTATTACATTTTCAAACTTTTAAAAGCTCGATCATATGGTGTCTACCATATGACGTTCAAACTTTTAAAAGTTTGATTATGTAATACAGACACTTTATTTATTGCAGATGTCCACCAGACAGGTTTACTCTTTCTTGAGGAGGAGGATTTTGTCCTGTCGGGTATTCCTGATTCCATGCAGCTATATAAATGCTTGTATAGTACTTTGGTGTAGGCTTGGACATATGTGCCAGATCCAACAGAGGGGGAGGGGGCTGTGAAACTGTTTATACCTTCTCTTCGGAGGTTGTAATCAGTTCTGGAGAAATTTTTTTGTTTGACCCTAGCTGGGGGTAGGGGGGGGGGTAGGGGGAGATGGTGACTTTGAAAGTGACTGCTTTGTGGTCGGATCTTACCAGGGAGCATGACACTGTAGGGATGCTGCAGTGGTTAATCATGTTGGTTAATACCAAGTCCAAGATATTTTCACCTCTTGCAAGGGTGTCGACCTGCTGGTCCAAAGCATTTGCATCAACAAAATCAAGGAATCTCTGGGCATTTGTGTTTTGGCATGAGTAGTTCTTCCAATCTATGGTTGGATAGTTAAAGTTGCCCAGGTTCAGGATAAGAGGTTGAATCTTGATAGATTTGAAGAGGTCCAGATTGATGGAGTGGGCATCTTGAGTCAAAGATGGGGGCCTGTAGCTAGCTATGATTTGACTAGGGGTCCTGTCAATGGTTAACTGCACCCAGAGTGTCTCCTGCGTGTCATACTGTTTGACCAGATTGGAGGTGTGTATGTCTTTAATATATATCGAAACTCCACTCCGTTTGGCTTTACTGCCCACAGTTTGGGGTCTGAATGTATGATAGAATGAGTAACCTGGTATGGCTGAGATGCTCTCCGCAGCTTTGAACTAGGCTTCTGTGACTGCACAAATGTCAGCATCTTCCAGGGTTAAGAATGCTTGGAATTATTGGAGTTTCATGTTTAGACTCCTAGCATTTAACAGCATGACCTTTAACTTGCACTTTGATGAAATTTTCATGTTGGTAACTTTGACCTCATGGCATTGCCTAAAAAAGCACTATGGGAGAGGAAAGAGGCTTTGCCCAAAGTCTGAAGCCAGAGGGAGACAGGTGCAGACCATCTCTGGCAAAGCATTGTGATTCGTCAATCATGTCTTCCCAGGCTGTCAGGTACTGGATCTCCTTGGAATGACACCAGAAACTAAGCCAATTGTTAAAGTCAATCATTTTCTGTTTGTATTGAGGCATCATTCTGGGTGATGGTAGAATACTGCTTAAGGCTAGGAACATACTTGCCTGGGACACATATTCAGCGAGCACGATCATGTCTCTCTTCATATAATCCACGGAGGTACGTCTCAAGTCATTAAGTTGTTAAAAGTGTATGTGTGTAAAAACCCAGTCAGGAACATTCAACAGTATTCTGGACTGGACAGCAGAGAGGTATGCACAGCGCAACTCAAATCATATATTGGCTTAAACACCTGAATGCAATACTTTCTACATTAACAAAACTGTAAGAAGCATGAGGGTGCCAGCAGTACAGCACACATATACAAACTATTTCACCACTGCACACACCTGGCTTTAATTCCTTGAAAAGAAGTGCCATATAAAATAGTAAAACAGCCAGTGCAATATTGATTAGATTATAAAACTGAATCATCATCATCTTCTTTCAGCTGTTCTCATTAGGAGTCACCACAGCAGATCATCTGTTTCCATTTCTTCCTGCCCTCTGCATCTTGCTCTGTCAAACCAACCACCTGCATGTCCTCTCTCACCACATCTATAAACCTTATCTTAGGCCTTCCTCTTTTCCCGTTACCTGGCAGCTTCATCCTTAGCATCCTTTTCCCAATATACTCAGCATTCCTCCTCAGCACATGTCCAAACCAACGTAATCTTGCCTCTCTGGCTTTGTCTCCAAACCAAACCTTCCAACCTGGGCTGACCCTCTAATATACTTATTTTTAATCATGTCCACCCTCGTCACAGCCAGTGCAAATCTTAATATCTTTAACTCTGCCACATCCAGCTCTAACTCCTGCCTTTTTGTCAATGCCACTGTCTCCAACCCATATAACATAGCTGGTCTCACTACCCTCTTGTAGACCTTCCCTTTCACTCTTACTGGTACTCATCTGCCACAAATCACTCCTGACACTCTTCTCCACCCACTCCATCCTGCCTGTACTCTCTTCTTTACCTCTCTTCCACACTCACCATTACTCTGAACTGTTGATCCCAAGTATTTAAACTCATCCACCTTCACCACCTCTACTCCTTGCATCCTCACCATTCCTCTATCCTCCCTCATTCACACACATATATTCTGTCTTAGTCCTGCTGACCTTCATTCTTCTGTCTAGAGCATATCTCCATCTCTCCAGGGTCTCCTCCACCTGTTCCCAACTCTCTCTACAGATCACAATGTCATCTGCAAACATCATAGTCCACGGGGACTCCTGTTTGATCTCATCTGTCAACCTGTCCATCACCATTGCAAATAAGAAAGGGCTCAGAGCTGATCCTTGACGTAATCCCACCTCCACCTTAAACGCATCCATCACTCCCACCGTAGACCTCACTGCTGTCACACTACCCTCGTACATATCCTGTGCCACTCTTACATACCTCTCTGACACTCCCGACTTCCTCATACAATACCACACCTCCTCTCTAGGCACCCTGTCATATGCTTTCTCTAAAATTGAATATGAATGCATTTTCAGTGTTTTTTTATCGTGTTACAGATGAAGCCCAGGAATGTAAGAGCAGGTCTCTAAAAAAGTCTTCCACACTTCAATATTTCCAGCTCTACTCTAGCACTGCTAACCTAACATGACATCATGCTGGGGAATGGGGTTTCAGAAAAATAAGTTGCAGAATGCCAACAGAATCGGTCTTGACAGTTTCAGCTAGGAAATAAGAGATTCCACCAAAGAAAACACAAATAACTGTTGCCACTACAGTAAGTGATACTGCTATTCCAATACAAGCAAAAAAAAAAAAAAAAGCAGAACACTTAAAAAACTGTAACAAATCACTTTAACACTCCCAAAGTTTTAGTCACCCCAAAGCAAATATTTATTTATTTATATTTGTTGACTGGGGTAGTGCACTAATCAATACTGACTAATTTCAGGGTCAGCCTGAGAAATATTTGATCTAAGTGAATCTTATCTGATTTAAAAAGTAAATAAAATATTTTGCACTTAATACACTTAACTCAAAAAAAGACAAGCCACCCTGGTGGAATCACAACATCAATGGGCTGTATAACAGGAGGAAGAAAATCATGGCAAAAAATAGGTGGCAGAACCCAGCAGGATAAAAGCACTCTTATCAAACTAAGCAAAAGAGGACAAATAAAGTCTACCAAAGCCAAATTTGAGGTAAGTTTGGCCTCCCAGGCCAAGGACACCCACAAAGTATTCTTTAGCTATGTCTGTAACCTCAAAGACAATACACAACTGTGTTCAGAACTCATTGTGAATGCAGCCACCTATACTGAGCCAGAAGATATTGCAAACAACCTCCTGGCTGATAAGTTCAGCTCCAGCTTTAGTCCGTCTCTCCCCCTCAACCTTTCTTCAGGAAATATCATCAGTTATAACTCCCCCTACTATCACTAGGGAACAGATCCTTAATGCTCTCTCTAAGACCAAGAACACTGCACCAATGGGCCCAGACAATATCTCAGGATGCCTTTTAAATAGCATGAAACATGACCTACCAGGGCCTCTGGAATTACTACTTAACTGTAGCATCCAAACAGGCTTTGAGCTTCATGAAAGGAGAAAGGCAACAGTCATTCCTCTGCCCAAAGGTGGGCCATCTACTGACCCAGGAGACTACGGACCCTTAAGTCTCACTAGTCTTATATGTAAAGCCATGGAAAGAATTATCATGGAGATGGTCAATAGAGATATAGTAAACCTCCAGACACTGGACCCAACCCAGTTTGGTTTCGTCAAGGGCAGATCATGCCTACTCAGCCTGGTGGACTTCTTTGAGAAGGTCACCAAAGCAATGGATGAGGGAAAAATCATTCACACTGCCTACCTTGACCTGGCCAAGTCTATATTACCTTTTTGAAAGGGCTGTTCATCGAATGCCCTTTCATCGACACATATCCACAGAAATATCAAAACTTCGAATGGCTACATAAGCAAATTTTTTCCTAGGTGAAAAATCATTTAGCTGTTTTTCCTTCACTGTAATGCGATCTCAAGTTGTTATATTTAGGTGGGGATATCCCAGCTGTATGGGGCAAGCCCCCCACTGCATTGTGTCTGATGGTTTGTTTTGTTTATTGTTGGCCCAGTAATTTTTTTCCTTGGGAATAAAATTGCTTTTGTGGCCATACAGCAGCTTTGTTGATCTGTCGCCTCCAACCTGTTTGCTAATGTAGTCCATCACCAGTGTGAACAGCAGTGGGCTCAGAGCTGAACCCTGATGTATACCCACTCCCACTGGGACTCATTCTGTGAGGTGAACACTGTTCGTACTTAAGTCATTGGGTCCTTGTACATATCCTGCACTAATTCTACGAATGTTTCTGGGTCTACGAACCACTGCAGTACTGCTCAGATCGGCTTTCTTGGGACCTTGTCATATGCTTTCTCCAAGTCTAGGAATTCCCAGTTAGACTCTTTCCTCATCTTTAGCTTCTTCTCAACTATCTGTCTCACTGCAAACATCGGGTCAGTTGTGCTGCATCCTAATCTCAATCTGAACTGCTCATCTCCCATCTTACATTCTACTGCTCTGCATCTCTGTTTATCAATCACTCTCCCAAGAACTTTCATGCAATGTGAGAGGAGTTTGATGCCTCTGTACTGCCCACAGTTGTGGATGTCCCCTTTGTTCTTGTACACTGGCGCAACTATACTTATTCTCCAGTCATCTGGGATATACCTTTCTCTGCACACTGTTATGTGTACCCTTAGGAGCCATTTCTCCCCTATCTCACCCAGCATCTTTATCATATATGCTGTGACCTCATCTGAGCTTGCTGCTTTCCCTGACTTCATTTTCCTTAGTGCTCTTCTTACTTCTTCTAGGGTGGGCTCTTCTCTCATCGTAGGCTGTTTCTGGGGCAGTACAGCTTCTGTGGGGTTTTCTTCATTCAGAAGCTGCTGGAAATACTCTGTCCATATACCTTTGATGTCCTGTGGACTGGTGAGCAGGTTGTTGCTGACATCCTTTATGAAGGGAGTGACAAACTTCCACCTCTGGGCCAGTAATCAAAGAGCCTCAGACCTCACCACTGGCACCAATGGGGAACGTTCACTGGGAAGATAACAGGTACACACACAGTATCTCCAGATGCAGCTCTCTGCATCAAGCATAATCAAACAAAATTTCCTTAAGAGCGCACTGGTAACACAACCAGTCCGTGGCTGGTTTCTTCCTCTTTCTCCAGATCGCCAATAAGACTCCCCACTGGCACAGCTATAGAGTTGAGATATCAGTGAGTGTCCAAGCCAAGACCTCTAGAACCCTCTCTGTCCAACCAGTGCTTTGTGTCCTTGCCCAAGTAGCTGACACACACACACACACACACACACACACACACACACACACACACACACACACACACACACACCTGGTAAAGGCTGGCACAGGTTTACTAGCTATGTCCCACTTCTGCCCAGACTATAAGGTCGTTACCACCACCACAGACACTCCTGCCACCTGTCTTAAGGCCCTTACAAGGGTACCCAATATACTGAGTGAAATTAATATTAATACAAATGGTAGTTTGACCAAGAGCAAGGCTATTAGGCATGGTCCACACAGTGTCACCAAATAAATATGCAAATGGTCTTAAAGCTTAAATAGCTCTACAAATATCAGCCACAATGAAAGGTTTAAATATATTTAATAGTAAATAATAAAAGAACAAGAAAATACTAAGTATACATTCACAGTGACATCAGAGTTCAAAACACAGGAAGTATTTAAAATAACATTGACGTACAGACTCAGACAAATAAAGAAAAACAACATCTAAACTAAGCTTCACTATATTCATGACTGAATCTAAGATAATTACTATTCTCTAATTACTTAATAGAGCAAGGCAGATGATGTGGTGAGTGGTCCTTCTTGTTGTCAGGCCCAAGACAGAATACGGAATGCTCAGTCTCACTAAGAGACTTTTCAAAATAATATCTAAAATATTACTTCTGGAATAGCTTGCAGAATGATATCATTTCTGGTCATCTGACTTCTAGTTCCCATGCAAACCCCCCATTGCTGGAAGCTGGCAGGATTTAGCACCTCCTTGTAAAAATATACACACAAGGGCTTTTGCTCAGATCTGTGACAGGTGCTGGAAGTCATAAAACAACTGCATATGCCACTCTTCCAGAGTAGTAATTAGTTAACCCCAAAGACAATACAGAAAGCTTCCTGGTACAGAATTTGTGTCTCTAGCTGCACTGAAACCTGTGAGATAGCATCTTTATGGCCTAGTCCATAAAGTGATTTAATTTCAAATATATTTTAAAGTTTGCTGGACTGAGGTTAACCTTACAGTTTCCTCTGTTAAAACATATACATTTTAACAGTTGCAATAGTGCATGTACATTTCTGTTCTCTGCAGTAGAGCACACTGTGGATACATTTCAAACACAAGCACTTTGCAAATACCTTTTCAACACAAACATCTGTAAAAATCAGTTTGATATATACTACATACAGTTCTAATACATTTGTAACACAAGCATGTTGTATTTATAATTATTAAAAAAATTCCAGCTAGCTGTGCCGGCAGTACCCCCTATCATCACAAAGGGTGTCTGGCTATCTTCTTTATCTTTCTGTCTTTGTCTTGCAACCTGATATTGTTTCTTTGTTCCACCTACTGAGTCACTTTCCAGACGTTGGTAGAGTGTCTCTAATGCTATATTTTTTGCTATTACAATTCCTTTCTTAGGTTCTTTGTTAGCCAACTAGTATTCCTTCCTAGCCTGGTCAGTCTTTTCTATCTCCCACTTTTTCCTGCACTCCTTCTTTCTTCTTATGATTTCTTGGACTTCTGCATTCCACTACCAGCCTTCCTTCTGTACCTTATTCTCCTACCTGGCTCTGCCACATATTTGTTCTGCAGTCCTCACACGTGCTGTTTTATGGCGCTGCCATTCTTCTTCAACTGCACCTATTTCCTCCACTTCTTGCAGTTCTAGAGCCCTGAGTAATTCCTTGAACTGTTGTACTTTCTCTCCAGTCATCTTTCAGGTCTTCAGCCTAGTCTCTGTTGACTTTAGAGCCTTCTATGACCACTGCTTGCAGGTGATTGTGGCAACCAGTGATTATACTGTGGGCTGATTGTTTCACTGGGGATGACTTTGCATCATTGATTTTACCTTAGTGCCTTTTCCTTACCAGGTGCACTTAGTTGCACTCTCAAGTCAGGAAGAAGATAAAGGCAAAGGCTGACCCGTCTGAATTTTGCTGAGTAGGACATTTTTGGACAGATTTTAAGTGCACAAGGATGTAGTATGGGCTTTGGTGAGTTTGTATGGTCTACAAATATGATGGGGGGATACATGGTCTTCCTATAGCCGTGGATATCAAGGTATGTATAACCCTCATTACACTTGCCACAAAGATCTTCCACAGACAAACTGAGGACACAAAGGGTATCTCATAGGCTACTGTGTTCAACAGTTCTTCAACATACTCGTGGCACATGTGGATCAGTACCTCTATCTCCCAGTGTCACCTCAGGGCCAACACCATGAGCACCTTTTACTGCATGACATACTTTCTAGAGACACTAGGTACTATAGACTTCACCCATGTTGCCATTAGGGCTCCATCCGGACCAAATGGGTAGCAGTACCAGAACAGGAAGGGCTACTATTCCATCAGCTGACTAGTAGTGTGTGATGCATAGGAGGGTGTATCAACAACGTCTTGACCCAGCATCCCAGTAGTGTCCATGATTCCCATATTTGGCTCACAAGCTCACTCTACCACCTCTTCCTGCACGGTTGGATTCCTCATGGTCACCTAGTTGGTAAGTACAAAGTATTTTACTGCTCTTAACCATAGCTAAATCAGTATTTGTACAGTGGAATAGGTAATATTGAGAAGTCACCCCCCCCATTTTTTCTTGTGTGTCTCCTCCATACCTCTCAAATGTACACATTTTCACAAAATGTCCAAAATTTTGCCTAATATTTTTGGCCTTTTCCTCATATCTGTGGTTTTCTGGCAATGCACTGGTGGGATCTGAGGACTAAAGTCACTAAATAGTGACACATATTTGAGTTTCAGACTTCATATCCTTCAGTAAAATGCTTGCTAAGGCAGATCCTATTATTCTAGCAACATTTTAAGTTTATAAAAGCGACATTTAAAATCTGTCCCTATTTTTGGACCTTTGCTCCCCCTATTATGTAAGGCTTTGTCCAGATTTCTTGCACTAAGAGGTTGAGAGATATGGTTACCTCCCTCTTATGTTTTGCAGGTAATGCAGGCTAACCACTTGCACTTTCTCTGATGACACCAGTCCATAACTTCCTGGAACCTGCTGAGAAGTGCTTCAACACCACTGTTTCCCAGAAACAGATAGTCATCGAGCAAGTGGATAAGAAACTAAGAGTAATGCTACTCAACGCCAGAAGTCTAAACCTCAAGATGCACGCACTCGAAACTCTCCTTAGCATGGAGAACATCGATATCTGTGCAGTAACAGAAACCTGGTTCAAGGCTCCTGAGAGCACCCCAGCACTACCAGGTTATACCTCATACCATGCTTTTCAGCCCCAAAACTTGGACTGAACCACAAAAGGAGGGGAGTATCAATATTCGTCAAAGATACCCACACCTCCAGGTTGGTGGCACAGCACGAAGGATCAGAGACTATCCATGTGCAACTAACAGTGGGTAAAACTGCCTTCCAGTTTATAGCCTGCTACAGACCACCCTCCCAAACCCAGGAACCCCACTCGGCCTTCCTGAGAACACTGGAAAATATGAAGGTCTCTCCAAACACCATTATATTGGGCGACTTCAACTACCCAAACATAGACTGGGAGCATTACTCTAGCTCCAACACCCTAGCCCAAAGGTTCCTAGAATTTATAAACTCAAATGCTATGGAACAACTTGTTACCACTCCCACAAGAGGGAAAACATACTGGATCTGATCATCACTAACATGGGGACTCTATGCTCCAGACCAGAAGTGTATCCCTCACTGGTAAGATCAGACCATAAACTAATCTCACTGGATATTCACATCCCGACTCCACCCCCTGCCCTGAAAACCACAGTGGAAAACTTCTCTAAAGCAAATTTCACACTCCTCAAAACCGAGGTGGAATCCTTCAAAGCCCCCAGGCCTGTGGGAAACACGGCCCAGACCACAGAATTCTTTATAAACGCATTCTATGAACACCTTCAAGAATGCATGGATCATGCAATCCCAAATAAAACCAAGACCCAATCCTCCAAAGGCAGACGTCCTGTCTGGTGGACCTCAGCCATAAACAAACTATACAATAGCAGGAGGAAGCTACTACATGATAGAGCAAAATCCCAAAAAGGGAAAGCATCTCTGATCAGTATTCGCAAAAAACTACGGGCACTGATAAAATCGTCTAAGGCCAGCTTCGAGAGAAAAATTGCACAGGACACTAAGGATAATCACAAGGCTTTCTTTAGTTATGTTAGGAACCTGGGTGGGAATTCCCAGATATGCTCAGAAGTAGTCCAAAATGACAAAAAATACACCGAACCCACAGACATTGCCAACATCCTAGCTGACAGGTTCAGCACAAACTCCCCCCTCCCCACCAAAAGGGCAAATATCTATCCCAGCAGAGTGCTGCCCCCCTGACATCTCAGATGCTTAGGTAAGAGCTGCCCTCTCCAAAGCAATAAACACAGCATCAATTTGACCAGATGGTGTCCCGGGCTGCATCCTACATGAACTCCAAGAAGAGCTAAACCCAAACATAAAACTACTGTTCAATCTCAGCCTTACTACAGGATATGTACCCAAAGAGTGGCGTACAGCAACAGTGGTCCCTCTCCACAAAGGTGGTGCCTCAACGGATCCTGGAAACTATTGCCCCATAAGCCTGACTAGCTTGGTCTGCAAAGCTATGGAAAGGATCATCATGGACCTCATAAATAAAGATATTGGGGACCTACAGACACAGGATCCTACCCAGTTCGGCTTTGTTAAGGGCATTTCCTGCCTCTTAAACCTGGTTGATTTCTTTGAAACAGTCACCAAGGCCATTGACGAGGGGAAGGTGGTCCACACAGCCTACCTGGTTCTCGCAAAAGCCTTCGATACAATACCCCACTTGGGCATTATAGATAAGCTCACCAGCTTAAATATAAACCCCTATGTCACTAGATGGGTTGCAAACTGGCTCAAGAACAGAACCCACATGGTTAGAATTGCTGGAGCCATGTCAGACTCCAAACCAGTTACAAGTGGCATCCCACAAGGCTCAGTCCTGAGACCTCTCTTGTTCGGTATATATTTCTCGGAGGTACAGGCCAACACGGAAGGACTGTGGTTGACCAAGTTTGCAGATGACTGCAAACTGGGCTCATAATCGACACTCCAGCCGACACAAGCATCCTCCAAAAGGGCCTCATAGAAACAGAAAACTGGTGCCAGAGCCATGGCTTCAAGCTAAATGCCAAAAAGTCTATAGTCATCCCCTTTGGCAAAAACAAAGTGCCCACAAATTACCACATAGGTGGTAATCCATTAAGTACAGAAGAAGTAATTAGGGACCTGGGGACCCAAGTTGATAGCAATCTCTCATTTGACAACCACGTGGCCAAAGTGGTTAGAAAAACATTTTATATAGCCCACCTAATCATGAAGAGATTCACATCTAGACCAGGGGAGGTCATCGTGCCTCTTTACTCATCCCTTATCAGGCCTATAATTGAGTACAATGCCCCTTTTGGGATGTACCTTACCAGACACCTGCAGCAACTGGAAAGACCCCAAAAGTACCTCACCAAGAGGATCAAAGGGCTCAAACAGATGCCATATGCTGCCCGGTTAAAGAAACTCCAGCTCTACTCAGTGGCATACCGCCTGCTCAGAGGTGATCTGTGCCTGACGTATAAAGCCATGTCCAACTCGGAATTAATGGACATGCTGCACCTCAGAAAATCCAAATCCCATCGAGCTATGTGCTCAAGAGACTTGAACCTCAGCACTGAAATAAATAGGACATGCTGGATGGACAGATTCATAACCCAGAGGCTCCCTTCACTCTGGAATAAAATCCCAGTCCAGGTTAGGCAGAGTCCCTCATTGACTCTCTTCAAGAGGAATCTTGATGAGTGGATGAGAGATCGTAGGTTTACCCCAGGTATCACTGCTGTGTCACTGTTAGACAGAGGCACAGTATACTAACCTCGAAAAAGGGCATAGCAAAATTAATTTAAAATGGGTGGCGAAAGTCAAACACACTCTGGCTAGGCTTATAAATGCCCTAGGGCAGATAGCCTAGTATGAACCTATGAACCTATGAACCTAAGTGTTTGCCCTGCTCAAAGCCCATTTCCATTGCCTGAATGAGTCTGGGTCACTTTACATTATGACCCTGCTACTGCATTCATGCAAGATGTTTTCTACCTGCAACATTCTGCACACATGATCATGTGTTGGTCTGGTATGCAATTGGCACAGCCAGTCACCCATAGTGGCAGTGCAGCTCTATCATTCCACTCACCTGTGATGATAGTGATTGGGGGCCAGCTGATGGCAGTAGCACAGCAACCCCTGTGGCAGGCTTGTGCACTGTATTTGGCTACACAGGGAAGAGACAGTGTCTAGTCTACAGTATTCAGGTAGTGACACTGAAAATAAACAAGTCACCAGATAATACTTGAAGCATGCAGTGTTACTTGTTGTCTGTGCTATGGTTGCCTTACAATGTATATCAGACTTTTTTTCAACAAAAGAAATGCTGAGTTTAAGAACGTTACATTTAGTTATCACTTGCACAGTGGTGAGAGATAAGTGGCAGACATGCTAGTTATACTGGCAGGGTTTCACAGAGTAAAAGCAGCTGCTATGAGCAATTTTTATTGAAATAGTGATAGCTCTCTTTGCATTGCCCAGATTACAGTGTGATGACAGTCAGTTTGATGAAATTGTTTGCAATGGACAAATGTTTTGATTTTTTTTCTCCTGTGTTATTGTCTCTTTACTTTTTTTCCAGATTCCACCAAGAAGTGATTCAGTAATCATGCAGAAATTGACAGGTGGGTAACTACTGATCTTCAACCTGTGGGACACAGATCCAGGACAGATCTGACTCGGCCGCATTTCCCAGCATTGGATCCGAGCTCCAAGCTCCTCCCCTACCCATAATGCCCCTGTCTCCCTCCTCCCCCCGATCTCTTTTGCCACACACATAGTGACTCATGGTGGTCTGCTGCTTCAGGCTTTTTGGGCAAGTGATTTGAATTTATAATTCTATCCTTCACCTCTTCTATCTCCTTTTCTAATCCTCACCTTCTCCTACCTTCTTACACTCAAGTGTCAGTCTACAATACAAAAAAAAAAAAAAAACTTATTCCCGTTTCTCCATCTCTATCTTTCTATTAGAGTGTGTGTGTGTGTGTGTGTGTGTGTGTGTGTGTGTGTGTGTGTGTGTGTGTGTGTTTGTGTGTGTGTGTATGTGTATGTGTATGTGTGAGAGTGCTGGTGGGTTTTCTCTCTGCTCCTATGGCAGAGACACCCAAACCAGGGTTCAGAAAGTGCACAGAGTGTGGCCATAAGTTTTCCCTCATGGATGGCCACACTCTGTGCGTAGTTTGATTAGGGGTCCCACACCTCGATTCCTCCTGTTCAGTCTGTGTGGGGTTCAATCCCCATGTTTTGATTGACAGGAGGAATAAACTGATCCTTAAGGGCCTCCTTCTTTCACCTGCTATGGAGGCCTAAGCTTCCTCTTCTACGGCTTCTGCTACTGTCTCCGCCCTGGCCTCTGGGACTCAACCTCCTGGCTGGGGATGGAGAGAAGTGTAAGCACCAGGATAGGCCGAGGAAGTGGTCCCCTGACTGCTCCTCCTCATCTGAGCTACCGCCAAAATCTCACCTGACTCCTAGTGTGAGTTCCCCCCGGCTCCGTTCTCCTTGCTTTACCACAGAGGTGGAGGTGCCTTGGAGCTGTTCCCCAGTGTTGGCTTTACCTCATCACCTATGCCCTAGGTCGTTGTAGGTGGCTTCATTCACCAGATCCACCCACAGCCTCTCCAAAGTTAAGGTGGACAGGATGATGTGTAGATTCATCCACATGCAGATATAGATGGGAGTCTTGCCTGCCCCCTCCCCCTCCGGGGCTAGGGGTATGCAGTCTGCCTTCATCCCAATCACTCCTTCTCCGATCTGACTGCTGCTTTTGGAGTCTTTGGGTCCGAGGACCCTCGACATCGAGGGGTCGGCTCCAATGTTACCAGGTACCTTGATGTCAACCATTGCCTTGAGCAGATTGGCTCTGATGAGCTCAGAGCTATGAAGCTCTCCGAGCCGTAGCCTCAGCACCGGATCCAAGGGGATGGTATTGGTGTCGAGTTTTTTGGAGCTGGGCCTTCCACTTAGAGTCTCAGCACCTGGAGGTTCAGCTGTGGGTCCCCCATTGACTCAGAGGATTACGGACCAGATTGTAGTCCTAGCCTCAGGGGTTCATTCTCCTTCTGCCTTCAACATGGTGGAGAGGGTCCTCTCAGTTCCATCGAGACCCTTGACACTATTGTCCTTGGAGTCTGTCCTGGCTCCTTCTGTGTCTTGCCCGGATTCAGCCTTCCTGCCCCTTCAGGGACAGATTGCTCCCTCTTTGCTCCAGGGACCTCCCCCACAGGAGCAGTTTGAAGATTTTGAGTCATCCCCAGAGACCCCCCCCTCCCCGAGGAGGTTCCTTGAAAACATACATACAAAAGGAGGGACTTAGACTCCTTTTCATGGAGGACACCAACTTGGAGGAGGAGGAGGATTCCCCCCAGCCACCCCCTGATGATGTCTCCTTTGAAGGCATCATGGAGATACTTCACCAGTGTGGGGGGGTGGTCTGCCCAAAACCCCAACCCTTATGAGTCGGTGTTCCTGGAGGCATTTGGCACAGGACCCTCTACATCCTGGGTGTCCCCTCCTGTGGATCCCCTGGAGGATCTTATTACATCTTGGGCATGAAAGGAGCCTGACATGGTGGAGCCCATCCCTATATGCCCTGACAAGATCCTCAGTGTCCTGTCTGACAAAATGCACTGGTCAAAGGGATCCCCTGTCGATGCCATGGTGATGGTGGTGGCAGCCACCAAGAAGGAGCTTGCACAGGAGAGCTCCACGGTTCATCCACCAGACCGAGAGGCTAGGACCATGGACCATTTTGGGAAGTGGGTTTACACTTCAGCTACATTCTTGGTATGGGTGCTGAACTGTATAATACATGTTATCAGGCTGCAGCATGATCTGGTCAAAGAGGTCACTGAGTCTGCCCCAAGGTCCATGTCGACGGAGGAAAAGAAGGTGCTTTCCTCCCGGATGGCCACCCTTACCTTTGTCATCAACACCTCTATGTGGCTCCTATCCCATGCTACCTAAGGTGCTCCAAGAGCTGCCAGAGCAGGCATTGCCATTAGGTGTCATGCCTGGCTCTGACTTTGTGCCTTTTTGGAACCATTTAAGGTGTATTTTACGAATGCCCCATACAATGGTCCTACACTCTTTGGAAAGACTGTAAATGACACACTGGTCCAGACTGAGAAGAATGGGAAGACTCTGTCTGCTGTCGGAATATGCTTCTCAACCCCTCAACAAACCTTTTCTGGGAATCAGTGAGGGGTGAAGAAGATGTGGTTCTGGAAGTCTCAGAATTACTCCCAGGATGCTCAGGACTCAACTTCCCCCAGAGGCAGAGGGGGATTTGACAGATGCCGGCCTCATGGCAGAGGGGGTCTGAGGAATGAGGTGTCTCAGGATATCTTCCCAGACGGAGTTGCACAGCAGCCAGAAGGGTTGCCCAGCTGCTCATCTCTGGAGGCAGTCGGGGGACACCTTTCACTGCATCCAATGGCCTGGGAGTCCATCACAGACATTCGTTAGGTGTTGCAAATCACATCCAGAGGATATTCAGTCCCCTTCATTCAAACACCACTTCCTCCCAAACACATCCCAGACATTCCACCCATGCAAAGGGAAGAGGCAGCAGTGAAAATTTCCAAGCTGCTTGAAAAGCAAGTCATTCAGCCAGTCCCCCCCGATGAGTCTGGATTAGGCATCTATTCCAGATTATTTTCAGTGCCAAAGAAGATGAGGGACTTAAGATCCATCCTATATCTTTGAACCCTAATCCTATCAGTTGCCAAGACAAAATTCCAGATGGTCACTCTCCAATCTATCCTGCCTTTCCTGCAGGAGAATGACTGGATGTGCTTGGTGGATCTCCAAGACATATACTACCACATCAAAATGGACAGGCACTCTCAGAGGTTCCTTTGCTTCCAGATGGGGGCCAACCATTACCAGTTAAGAGCACTGCCCTTTTGTCTCACCACAGCCACCATGATGTTCACCAAAGTGATGGTGGTGGTAGCAGCTCACCTGTGGCTGCAGGGCTTCCAGGTTTTCCCCTACCTGGACGGTTGACTCCTTTCCGCTCCCTCCAGGCAATGACTCTGCCAAGCCAGGGATCTCCTTCTCCAGAATGCCCACCAGTTGGGCATCACCATAAATCTCAACAAGTCCCAGTTGATCTGGATTTTATTAGAGCTCGGTTAGACACCACACAGACCAAAGTCTTCCTAACTCCAGACAGACTTCAGTCCCTCAAGCATCATGTTGTCTTGTGTATCCTTCAAGCTCAATTGCCCTCAGTGGAATCGATCTTATGGGCATTGGGGTCCATGGTGGCCATGATCATTCTCGTGTCCATGGCCTGGTTGCACATGAGGGTGCTCCAATAGACTTTTGCGGTCCAGTGGTCATTATTAGATTTACCATTCTGTTTGCTTATCTCGAGTATGCAGGGATTCTCTTCTATGATGTATTCGATCCCCAGATCTTCATTGGGGTCATCTGTTTATTCTTTCTGCCACGCTGACCACTTGAAAATGGATGCCTCCCTACTCAGGTGGGGGGACATTGCTTGGGAAGGACAGTTAAGGCACGTGGTCATCCCTGGAGACCTGGTTGCATATCAGTGTCCTGGAGATGAGGTCAGTGCTCTTCGTGTTGCAAGCACTTCATGCCCATCTTCCTTTAGGGATGATTGCCATCCAGACAGACAACATGTCTGTAGTCTGGTACATCAACAAGCATGGGGGAGCCAGGTCTTATCTCCTGTGTCGCAAAGCCATGACAGTGTGGGAGTGGGTGATTTCCACTGGCCATTTTCTGGTGGCAACGCACATTCCGGAGAGGTCCAACATTCTAGATGACAGGCTCAGCAGGTCTATCCTGATGCCTTAAGTGGCTTGTGAATCCTTCAGTACAGAAGCAGATCTTTCTAAAAGTGGGGTCAGCCTTGCTGCGATCTCTTTACCCCTCCTTCCAATGCAAAGTGCAGCGAGTTTATCACTCTGAACCCCCCACCGGAGGAAGTCGATAGAGATGCTCTGGTTCATGCTTGGCCCTCTGGCCTTTTGTATGCTTATCCTCTGCTTCTCCTGATTCCAAAATTCCTTCAGAAAGCTCAGTGGTTGGTGAGCTCAGTCATCCTCATTGCCCCATTCTGCCTCACCAAGTATGGTTGCCTTCTCTGAGGTGTCATGTAGTGTGTCCTCCCTGGACATTAGATCCAGCTCTGGATCTGATTTCTCATTCCTCAGGGATTCCACACCCAGATCTATGCAGTCTGAAGCTTACCGTTTGGCTGCTCCAGTTCCCATAATAGTTAGGAGTCCTGGGTTATCTTCTCTGGTTAAGAAAATATTAGTTGCGGCTCATAAATCTTCCACTAGGAAGGTTTACTCTAGTAAGTGGAAACGCTTTTCTATTTGGGCATCTCAGCATTACTTAGATCCTTTTACTGTCCAGTTCCAGCTATTTTAGAGTTTCTGGCAAGTATTTTTTAACAAGGTGACAGTTTTTCTGTGGTTAGGGCCCAACTGGCAGTTATATCTAACTTTCATGTAGGAGATAATTTGACTTCCCTAGCTTCTTCTAAGCTTTGTAAAGCCTTTTTGAAAGGTACCTGTCTACTCAAGACTCTGTTCAAGGACCCAATGCCACCTTGGGATCTTACACTGGTCCTTCAAACTTTAGTTTCTTCCCCCTTTGAACCTGCAGCTTCGGTGGATCTGCAGTTCTTGTCTTGGAAGATGGCCTTCTTGATTGCCATTACGTCGGCCAAAAGAGTATCAAAGCTCCAAGCCTTATCAATTAAGCCTCCTTATATGGTCTTCCATGAAGACAGGCTGTCCTTGCACATTAATTCATCTTTCCTTCCAAAAGTAGCTTCAGAATCAAACATCAATCAAGTAATCAATCTCCCTGTTTTCTTTCCGAATTTTCAGAATAAGGAAGAGTACAAGTTGCACTTGTTGGACATCCATAGGCAGTTGTTTTGACTTGCATAGAACAAAATCTTTTCGTAAGTCTGATCAACTCTTTGTTTCCTACTCAAAGCCCTTCTTAGGGAAACCAGTATCATAGGTCACCAATGCTTGTTAGATCTCTAAGTGTATAGTCCTGGCATATTTAACTTAAGGTTTATCTCCACCAGGTCATGTCAAGGTGCATTCTACTAGATCTATGGCTACTTCAGCTGCCTTCTGGTCTGGAGTTTCATTGGATGACATTTGTTCTGCGGCTGCTTGGGCATCTTCACATACTTTCATCTCTCACTACAAGTTGGATCTTCGTCCAGAAGCAGGGCATCTTTCAGCTCTGCCATGCTGTGGAATATCCTTCCATGTGGGCCTCCCAGGTGTTTGGCCACTGGGGACTCTGTCCCTCAGGTTGAAGAGCAAATAAACACAACAACTTCAGATAAATAAGTTATGTACTCACCATAACATTCCATCTGAGTTGTTCCTCTTCATTTATCTTCGACCGTCCCTCCCTCCTTTCCCCTGCCTTACTTGAGCTGTGTGGTGGACTGGCCGGAAGAGACATAGCCTTTAAGTTGGCATTACTTGTACTTTTTATGATACCTGCTGAAAGTTTTTGTACAGGGGTAAGGACTTGAGTCAGGGTGAGGGTGCAATGATTGGCAGCAAACTCGATCTGAGGGGAGGAGGGAGACAGGGACATTATGGGTAGTGGAGCAGCTTGGATCCAATGCTGGAAAATGCGGATGAGGTGGATCCATATCGGATCCGTGCCCCACAGGTTGAAGACAAGTAAAGAGTAACAACTCAGATGCAATGTTATGGTGAGTACATAACTTCTTTTTCCCTGCTACTAATTTTGAAAATGTGACTTATATTTATAATGTGTTGTACACAATGTCCCCTAAGGAGAGGTGATAGTCCCATAGTCTGAGAATAAGTGCAAGCATGGGAACTTGAAGCTGAGTTAGTTTGACGATGAGATCTGCTGGATCCATGGGGATCTTCTTGACATTGACCTAACTGTGTTGTGGGACCTAGACCTTCTCTGATAGGTTCGACCACATGCTGTGGAAATCTGTTGAGCTCTGGTTGCCACCTTCTTGGGGTGGGGGGATTCCATGTATGCAAACAGTTCCCCAGTCACATCTAACTGTGTTCTCAATTTGTGTCTGGTAAACCTTAATGAGTGTGGTCATAGAGACTAACATGGACACCATGTGAGCAGCTATAGTATGCATGAGAATCATCATGGCATTGTCTCTGACCTCTGCCACACCAATATACTGGTGAAGTTTGTCATGTATTCCCTGCAGTACTCTAACCATCTCTATTTGACTATCAATGGCAGTAGCCAGAACTTGAGATATGTTATGGCACATCTGGTGCTGGGCAGCTAAGGACTTATGTATCTCTGAAGTTAACTGTGACATATGTCTTCACCTCCACCTCTATGCACAGGTGTAACAGAATGTACTGCAGCTTCTGAAAGGGTAGTTTCTTCATCAAGGGGTTCAGACTATGCACAAGAAGCTGGGGTTGAACTGTTTGATGTCCTCACCATCCTTCTGTAAAGATATGCCCTCATTCTGCTGAGTGTGTGAGACTGTGTCACTGCCTAAGGATTTATCAACTTGCTGCAGTGTAGGGGCCCTACTAGTATACTTGGCAACTGTGTGTGACTGCCTCAGGTTGAAACATTAGTTTTAGAGCTATGACATCCATTCTGTTGCTGTCAGCCTGCTGCAGTATGGCACCGGATGAGATTGTTTCTTGTGCTAACTCCTTGAAGAAATATGTGCAGTTAAGTTTACTGTGACCTGTGACAGATAAAATTATTGTAATGCATAACTTGGATGACCATACATTGCTTGTAGACTTTGTGCCACATCTAGCATTGATGGTATACCTGATGATGATTTACCAACTGGTCGGAGAACTGAAAATGAGCTCAATGGCAAAAAAGCACAAACCAAATAGCACAAAATGCTGGCACTCAGTGCCAAAGGAATTTATTCAATAAAACAAAAACAATACCTGACGATGAAGCATGTAAGGATGACATATTCAGATTTTGTCATGCCAAATACATGTACC